>NW_024871314.1:0-170000 GCF_019054845.1 Dipodomys spectabilis | reverse complement strand
TACTGTTATTTCTAATATTACTATTCTTGTTGTTATTGTTACTATTATTCCTGTTGTTCTTGCTATTATTACTGTTATTGTTGTTATTACTATTGTTATTGTTACTATTATTACTGTTGTTATTACTATTATTTCTATTATCACTATTGTTATTGTTACTGTTGCTATTATTGTTATTACTATTGTTGCTATTATTATTACTCTTATTTCTATTACGATTTTTGTTGTTACTACTGTTACTACTGTGGTTGTTGCTATTGTTACTGTTATTACTATTGTTATTACTATTATTAATACTATTATTATTGTTGTTATTACCATTAATTCTATTATTGCTATTGTTGTTGTTACTGTTATTGTTGTTGTTGCTATTATTAATACTATTATTATTACTGTTGTTATTACTGTTATTATCACTGCTATTTCTATTATTACTATTGTTGCTATTGTTACTATTATTAGTATTATTGTTATTACTGTTATTATTACTGTTGTTACTACTGTTACTGTTGTTATTACTGTTGTTACTACTGTTATTACTATTATGTTACTATTATTATTGCTGTTGTTATTTCTGTTGTTATTACTATTATTTCTATTATTATTACTGTTGTTACCATTATTGTTACTGTTATTGTTACTATTATTACTATTGTTGTTACTGTTGCTATTACTATTACTATTATTGTTATTGTTACTATTATTACTACTGGGGTAGTTGCTGTTGTTATTACTATTATTAATACTATTGTTATTACTATTGTTACTGTTATTATTACTGTTGTCATTACTATTGTTTCTACTGTTATTATTACTATTATTATTACTGTTATTACTGTTGTTATTACTGTTATTATTACTGTTGTTATTACTATTACTATTATTGTTATTGTTGTTATTGTTACTGTTATTACTACTGGGGTAGTTGCTATTGTTATTACTATTATTAATACTATTGTTATTACAGTTGTTACTGTTATCATTAGTGTTGTTATTACTGTTGTTTTTACTGTTATTATTGTTGTTGTTATTGTTACTGTTGTTACTATTGTTATTGCTATTTTTAGTATTATTATTACTGTTGTTATTGTTACTATCACTGTTGTCACTATTGTTATTACTGTTGTTATTACTGTTATTGTTACTGTTGTTACTGTTATTTTTACTATTACTATGACTGTGGTTGTTACTATTGTTATTACTATTATTACCGTTATTGTTTTACTATTGTTATTATTACTGTTGTTATTACTATGTTATTACTGTTATCGTTACTGTTGTTATTACTGTTGTTGTTGTTGCTATTATTTCTACTGTTCTTGCTATTATTACTGTTATTGTTATTGTTATTGTTACTCTTATTACTACTCTTATTATTACTTTTATGGTTGTTATTGTTACTATTATTACTCTTGTTGTGACTATTATTGTTGTTGTTGTTGTTATTAACACTATTATTACTGCTGTTATTATTGCTGTTATTGCTATTATTACTGATGTTGTTATTGTTGCTATTATTACTATTGTTGTTATTAGTGTTATTGTTACTGTTGTTATTGTTACTGTCATTACTGTTATTGTTACTATTATTACTACTGTGGTTGTTGCTATAGTTATTACTATTGTTATTCCTGTTATTATTACTGTTGTTGTTGTTATTCATTTTATATTATTTTTTGGGTCTAGTCGTGGGGCCTGAACTCTGGGTCTGGGCGCTGTCCCTCAACTCTTCAGCTCAAGGTTAGCACTCTACCACAGCACCACTTCTGGCTTTTTTCTTTTTACTTATGTGGTGCTGAGGAATTGAACCCAGGGCCTCAGGCATGCAAGGCAAGCGCTCTACCACTAGCCACCTTCCCAGTCCCCAGAGGGTTTTAATAAAGCAAGCCTTAAGGAAGAAAGATAACATGAAGTGACAACTACAGAAATTCTACAAAGATGACACCTTTCACATTTCTGTCTTCCTTCTCTTCTCATACTTCAGAAAGCATTGACTAACATTATAAATATACTGCAATTATAAGTTAAGGATCAGTGTTTTTTTTCCAACCTGAAGCCTTTTTTCCATGATTCTTGACATAAACTTTTTGGGAGATTTTTTTGATTGTGATGGGATTCCACCCAAAACAAAGCCATGTATATCAAGAAAGTCAATGTTTTCAACTCAGAGTACTAAACAAAAGAGGGAGAAAATTAAATTAAGTTTAGCAATATATGTTAAGCACAAATATAGGCAATATCAAGATATCTTGAAATTGTATACTTTTACTGGATAAAGTGGCTCAAACCTGCAATATTATCTACTTAGAAAACAGAGATTAGAGTATTGCAGTTCCAGGAAAGCCCAGACAAAAAAAAGAAGTTTCAGAAACTCTAACCATTTGCTGGGTGCAATGTGTTTTGCTTGTGTTAGGAGGACCGCAGTCCAAGCAGGCCCAGGCATAGTGATACTACCTCAAAATAAGCAACCAAATTACAATCTGCTGGTATGGTAATAAAAGAGATGCTGTTTCACAAGTATAGGATTTTGGGTTCAATCATCCAGTATCACTAGGCATTTAAGTGTGTGTCAGGGTAAGAATTTGGTATGTCTGAGGTAAAGACTTCATACTCATTTTACAAGCTCTAATAAAACCTTTGCCTCTTTTGTTATTTTTTTAAATATAACTTCCATGCCCAAACCAAATAATTTCCTATTAGAGATTTTCTCCTATCCATTAAGTAATATATTATGTGTTGGATACTGTCCTACTGAAATCACACTAAAGATCAAAAACCCATTGCCTTAGAAAGTGACTGCATTTGGAAACAGAATCTCAAAGGTAGAATTTAAGTTGAACTCTCCTCCAAGAGAAGCAGAAGGTCTTGAATATGCCAAGGAAAGAGGACTCAGAAGAAGCAACTCTGATCTTGGAGTTTTAGTTCCACCAACTCAGAGGGAATGTATTTACAGTGTTAATGCTACCCAATCTGTGGTAGTTTATTATTACAATTACTAGCAAACATGTGGAATCTATAAGACATGAAAAGTCATTGACTCTTGGGGTCCATGACTCAAATTTATAATCCTAGTGATTAAGAAGGATGAGACTTGGGGGATAATAATATTTTCAGGATGGTAGGAAAATTCATGAGGTTCTATCTCCAATTAACTACAAAAATTTCTGGGCTGGAGACATAGTTCAAATGGTAGACTGACTACTGTTAGCAAACTGAGCATGAGTTATATTCAAGCCCCAAATTGGGATAAAGAAAATGTCCTTAGAATAATACTATGAGAAACAGAATTATGAATAGGAAAGCAGAAACAAAAGAAATAAACTTATTCATACAGACAAAGCTTCCCAAAATGAAATATGGCTTAAACTGTAATATTTAGGGTTTTCCTCCTATACAGTAGAAATAAATGGTATTTTGATTTGACAAAACTAAAGTGTAAAACTGTATGCAATAAATAATCACATTACTTTTATGTTTCCATAATTTAACTTGTTTTCCTACAAAGTTATAGAATAGTGTAGCTTTTGAAAATAAACCAATGTTGCACTTTGAAATATGATTATATATCCTTGCAAGTGTTGTCTAAAACTGATCTACAGTGAAATGATTGCCATTGGTATCTTTCTCAAGATTACAAATGTTTATACTTTCAGCTGACCTTCCACAAAACTCATACACCAAAAATAACTTTTTAGTTTGTTCATGCAATCATAGGAATATAAACATATGTGTCAAAATGTTAATTACCTTAATCTGCTGTCATTAATGTAATATAACTAATACAATTAAGTATATACCTTGAGGAAAATAAGATTCTTCCTTCTAAATACATGCTTGCAGGCACACACACACACACACACACACACACACACATATTTACCACTCTGACTCAGGTTAGGTTCCTGACATTGGGTATCAGACACTGATCTAATAATCAACCTTTCCTGCACAGATATAAAATACATTCATACTTCCACAATACAAAAATACCAGATCATTCAAAATAATGAAAATATTTAAAGAATCACCCAGCTCCTGTACCGTCTACTCCCTGATTTCATTCATTTCTGTCAATACATTTTTCATATCATAATTAAAATCTTTTTGAGTCTCTCATTAGCAGACAAAAATGTTATCATACAATAGAAAATGTAAGTAAAATTACTTTTCCCTGGGTAACCTTTTATATATATTATCAAAGACTTCGGTTTCCTTGTAGAGTCTGCTTCTGGCATTTTGCCCTAATGTCTAATATTAAATTACAGAGGACATGCCATATTCCTCAGTTCATTTTTCCTGAAGGTTATGCTATGGAGTTGAATCTGATTTGCTTGCTTATTCTAAATTAAATTTTCTCAACAACTTGAATTATTGTTTATGTTACTCCTAAACCATTTGAAATATCAAAAAGAACCGGAAATTCACTTTGGCAATGATTTGTGAATGGCAACAATGCTTGTGGATGGAATGAAGGACTTGAATGATCTAGAGTTCCTTAAAAATGGCACTGTTCTTTAAAGGGCTGATCATTTAGTAAGCTTTAAAGTGTGGTCTTCTTATTTCATCTAACAAGATAAAAGTATGCTTTTCATCACATTTTTGCCTTCAAAGAACTAAAATTATTTCCTTTGTACAGTTCAGGCCCAGCTGCTACTGTAGTGAAACCCACAAACCACTGCACAGCTGTGTTAACTGCTATAGAATTTGAAATTTTCTTCCAGTAGCCCTAGTGATTTGAGCCCAGATTCATGGGATAGTCACATAATCTACAGTTACAAATCACCACAATATACAAAGACTATGTGCAAAATGAGGTTCAATTTTTTTCTTTGTTGTTTTCTTTTTGTCTTATTGATTGTCTTTTAAGGAGCTAGGGGCTGTGTATTTCTCATTATTGTTGATGTGACTTAAATAAATTACCAGATTTTTCAAATAAAATAAAGAGATAAAAAAGACATATTTAGTCACAAAATAAAGCTAAACGTTTGAGTGATTTTTTTTGGGGGGGTCCGGTAGTGGGGCCTGAACTCTGGGCCTGGGCACTGTCCCTCAGCTCTTCAGCTCAAGGCTAGCACTCTACCACTTGAGCCACAGCACCACTTCCGGCTTTTTTCTTTTTGCTTATGTGGTGCTGAGGAATTGAACCCAGGGCCTCAGGCATGCAAGGCAAGTGTTCTACCACTGAGCCACCTTCCCAGCCCTTGAGTGATTTTTTTTTATTCTAGTCCTGTTCTCAGTTATCTTCATATAAAGTCGAGGTGAGTCAAGCATATGTATAAATTGACACGTATAAGCACACAGAACTCTGGAATCTTTAGATTTTGATTTCTATATCAACTTCACCTAGAAAAGAATATTATCACTTGCTTCATGTCTTAAGTAATCTACTTAATACGAGTTTTAATCATTTTTTCTTTTAAAATAAATTTTTGCCAATCCTGGGTTTTATTTATTTTTATGTATTTATTTATTATTTTTTTAATTGTGAAAATACCATACAGAGGGGTTACAATTACATGGGCAAGGTAATGACTACATTTCATATCAAGCATTGTTGCCTCCTCCTTTGTTTCCCCTTCCCATTCCTTCCAATCTCCTCGTTGGTATAATTTGTGGAGGGGAAGGGAAAAATAAATTGTTTAAATAGGGATACAGGTGGACCCATTGCAACAATGAGATGTACAAGATGTTATGTCGAAAAACCAACTTTACAAGTTTTATTAATTTTATCAATAGATCTCATAATCTATGGAATTGATGCATTGCATAAATATTTGATTTATTTTTTCCACTGAATTAATATTACATTTATTTTACTTTTTTGCCCATGAAATAATTACATTCTTGAGCATAAAACATCCCTGTTTTTCATTTTTGTTGCCAAAGTGGAAGTATTAGACATTTTGAAATTTTAAATTTAAATTTGAACCTTCAAATTTCACTAGGACTTGAATTGTGTTACAACTTTAATGTTAAAATAAAGAGCATTATTGAATAGAAAGCAACATTATAAGTTATCACACCTTAATCCCTGAATTGACTTAATGATAAAAAACAATTATATTTATATAACATGCTGTATATACTCAAACTATGAGATACAGAAACAGAAGACTTTTTTTGTTTTGGTTTGTTGTTCTTTATAGTTTGTGATGATTCTGTCTTCATTACCTTATGCCTAGTGTATTCATTGTACGTCTTCAGGAAAGTGAGGGGTGGGCACAGAGCTTTAGGGAAAAGGGTGAAAAATTGCAGCAGTGGAGTTCATTGAACATTGATAAAAGTGAACTATTTAACACATGGATGGGGACAGGACAAATGAGAGAACTGAAGACATTTCATAAAAGGAAATGTACTCATTACTTGACTCATGTAATTGCAATTCTTCTATAAATCACCTTAATAATAACAACAGAGAATTTTTTAAGGTCAAACAGAATGTTGCTTGTTAGAATTCTAGATTTTTTTTGTTCACTGGTTTGAGCTGGTTGAGTCTATCTCTGAAAATAGCTACATTGACATTCATTGGGTGAATTTGTGAGCTACTAGTATATAAAAGTCAATTATGATTGCTTGTATGTTTTTTGAGACTCTGATTTATTTACTTTAATTTGTCTACAGGTTTTTGGTTGGGCTTGTTCCTGTTTTTCAAAAGACCTATTGGTGCATAATTAGTGTGGACTCAAGATTGTTCTAATTTATTGCTGTACATACTCAAAGCTATAAATTTTCTTCTGAGTATTGCCTGTGCCCTTGTGTCCCAGAGGAGGTAGTATTTTGTGTGTTCACTTCCACTGAATTCCATAAACCTTGGAACTTCCTCCATATCTCTTCAGTGACTCACTGATGATTTAGCAATGTGTTATTCAATCTCTGTGAGTTTCAGAATTTTCTGTAATGCCTTTTGATGTCAAGATCTAATTTGGTCCCATCATGGTTTGACAGGATACAAGGAGTAATTTCATTTTTACTTTTGAATTTTCACAGATTTTCCTTGTGATCTAAGATATGATCTATTTTGGAGAACATTTCATGGGCTGCTGAGAGGGATATATATTGCGATGCTGCTAGGTGAAATATTCTGTAGATATCTATTAGGTTTAGCTTGTCATTGCAGTTATTTAGGTCTGAAGTTTTTTTGGCTAAGGTTTTACCTGGATGGCCTGTCCAGAGGTAAGAATGATGTGTTCAAGCAACTAACAATGTGTTTGGATGCATGCATATTTTTAGGTTAAGTAGTATTTGTCTGATAATTTGGGAGCTCTAGGATTCAGGGAATTGATATTTAGAATTGTTATATCCCCATGATGGAGAGTTTTCTTTATCAATATTTAATGTCCTCCTTTGTCTCTTTTTACTTTCATTCCACTTTTAATTTAAAGCCTATTTTGTCTAATATTTGTATAGCTACTCTGGCCTGTTTATGAAGTCCATTTTTAATTTGTAAAAATGATGTACAGAAGGGTTACAATTACATAGTCAGATATTGAGCACCTTTCTTTTGAATAGTGTCACTTCTTCCCTCATGTTCTCCCAGGTTTTCCCTTTCAACCTCCCTCCCCCATAAGTTGTATAGTTCATTTTCAATGTAGTGTCTATTGAGTGGCACTGCTGTATTTGTTCACCCTTTGTCCCACCATTTCTGTGTTTCCCCTTGCCCTTTCCAAACTTACATATAAGACCAAAGGTACAGAAATAAAAAACAGCAACAGAAGACAGAAGGAAAAAGCAAAATAATAAAACTCTCATTATCATTTCTTGGAGATCATTTTGATGAACATTATTTTATATGATAATATTGATATAGCTATTGAGCCTTTGTGATCCTTTCCAAAGGGCATCCTCCATTTGATCTCACTTTATAAATTTTTAGAATCCCATATAATTTATCATGTCCAAGTCTAATGTTTCCCCTTTTACCATCCAAGTGTGTTTACTTGTAGAATTATAGGCACATTCTAATACAACAAATGAGGGAAATCAAGCAACCTACATATATATGTATATATATATATATATATATATATATATATATATACATACAAGACATATATACTTTTATTGATCGCTATTTACAAGTATGTATGTATACATACATATATATACATAAATATTTGAATTCCATTCATCCATCAGAAAGAATAATATTGTAACATTCTTAAGGAAAATGAAACACGCAGAAATAATAATGTTAAGTGAAATTAACTGCACCCAGAGAAACTTAGGTTTCCTCACTTGTGGTAGATAGCAGCTGCTTCTAAATGTAAATTTATAAACATTTATTAAACATACTGGATGGTATGCAAACAGATACAAATGAATTATCTGAAGTGTCAGAGTCTATGTAGTGTGAAAATACTATCATTCTCTTAAAAGATTAAGTCAAAGCCCAACAAAATAAATGCCAGTAAATGTGGACTGCAAGAGAGGACAGCGGGGGGCAATGTGAGAGGGATAGGAAATTGAAGGGGAAAAGGATAGAATATAGGAAAGAAACCATTGCATACTTCCCAGAATTGAAATATACAAAGCAAGGGGTAGTGTGAAATTGGGGTGAAGATGTTGAAGTGGTAACACAATTACAGGTGCATTGTACACATAAACTGCTTTGTTAAATGGCAAGAAATTCCATACATAACATAATATTGAGATACGTAAAGACTGGGCTTGATTGGGAGGGAGGGATGAGAATGTTGAAATGGGTGAAATTGATCAAGATGCTCTGTATCCATAAACTGTTTCAGTGAATGGCAACTCCTTTGTACAAGTAGTTAAAAATATTAAAATATTCAAAAAATTAATTATGATTGTTGAATAGAGAGTTGAACCTCAATTCAATTCCCATTTAAAAATATTTTTTACCTGGAGGTTTGGAGAATCAAATTCCAATAATAAAACATTATGAATCTTTTTTTCTGAAAATTTGAAATTTAAATAAAAATTCCTTTGCTTTTTGTCAGCTATTGGGCTGCTATAAGAGAATACTTCAACGTAAGTGGCTTAAAAACATCAGGAGTATATTAGCCATACTCTAGAAGCTTGGACATTGATTATAAAAATGGTTATTCAAAGCAATTCCTTGTCTTATGGGGGGTCTACTTTCTGGTTCATTATAATTTATTTGCTGGATGTTCACATGGCAGAGTAGTTATATTGGGCTTCTTTTATCAGGATCATTATTTCAGGGTCATCTCTGAAAAGTTGATTCTAATGCCACCAGACAGGGAATACAATTTCAAAATGTGTATCTGGAAGGAGTTACATTGTCCAATATATTTTGCAACTTTTGCTTTAACTCTTAGTGTAGTGTATCATTTGGATATTATTTCATAGAAAATAATAACTTAAGGACAAACCTATATCGTGTAAATTATGTGAATGATTCTTCTTACAATGGGAATAATTATAGTAACGGCAAAGTGAAGTACAATTGTTTAGTGGCTCTTGAATCACATCATAGGTAATCATGTAAACATGGTGCAATATTTCTAAGGCCCTTCTGATGTATTTGAACACTCTCCAATGAGTTAATTGCTTTCAGAAATACAGATCTCCTTTGATTTTAATTACTGTCTGCTATTAGGTCTCCCACAGACACCAAAATTAGAGGATGCTAATTTCTCTGAAATAATACATAATATAATTTTTATAATTAATATAAGATGAAGAATGTAATATTATTAGCATTATAAATACCAGTGTTCACATTATATAATACATTGACATCCTTTGGTTACATCAATTTTTAGAATATTTATAACTAAATGTAAATTGTTTGCAAATAGTTATTTAATGATGTATAGAAAATGAGAAAAAGATTTGTGTACATATTTACTACAGATGCAAACAGATTCAGGTGGTTATTTCTGATCCCTCATTTGTTGGTTTCATTCATGCATAGAGAACATGCAGAGAAGTGGCAATTGCAACCTTGCACTTACTAAAGAGTTAACTTACATGAAATTTATGTTCTGCTAAATATCAGCTTTTATAAATTAAATTGTTTTTGTCCCTTCCTTCCTTCCTTCTTTTCTTCTTTCCTTCCTCCCTCCTTCCCTCCATCCCTACCTCTCTCTTTCTCTCTTCTTTCTTTCTCTTTCTTGTTTCTTTGTTTCTTTCTTTCTTTTTTCTTCCATTCTTCATTTCTTTCTTTTACTCAGAATACTTCTTAACACTATAGAAAAAATACCAAATGTTGTACTCCAATGTTTTATGAGGAATTATAACTATTAAATAGATTAATATTAATTTTAACAACCTAAACTATATCTTAAAACAAAAAACTAAAAACCACTAAAAAGCACTTCACAAAAATGCAGGATATGTAACAAATATTACTTTTCATGATATTGTTTATTTCTTCAAACTAAAATAAGAATTTAGACATAATATTGTACATGTCTGTGTGTGTGTGTGTGAGAGAGAGAGAGAGAGAAAGAGTGTTGTTCTTGTGATTTGAACTCAAGGCCTATCCCTTAGTTTTATTCACTCAAGGATAGTGCCCTAACATTTGATCCACAACTCCACTTCTGGCTTTCTGTGTGTGTGTGTGTGTGTGTGTGTGTGTGTGTGTGTGTGTGTGTGTGTGTGATTAATTGAGATGTGTTTCACAAACTTCCTTGCCAAGGCTGGCTTTGAAGCCCAGCTTCCAGAATAGCAAGGATTAGAAGCTTGAGACACTCATATTCAGCACAGATATAATATATCTAAGAATAAAATAAATTTCTTATTATTTGAATTCCAGAGGTCAATTTAACAAATTAACATTTAGATATTTATTTAGTTATTAAATCTGAACCTGCACTGTGGAAAAATACTTTTCATTTTTATGAAAAAATATGCACTAAAGGTTTCAATGACAGAATCTTTGGACAAATTGAAATACTCTATTATTCAAAAGTGACAAAAGGATCATTAATCAAATTTCTCATGTAAGCTAAAATCAATAGGCTATATCAGGCTGACTGAAGCAATTTGTCATTAACTTTAAATTTTATCTATTGCAGATACATGATTTTCTATTCTTTTTACCCTAAACTTTTTTTTACATAAAAATTTAGATTCATACATTTTTTTGAGTATGCAGAAATCTTAGTTACTGGTCATGTATATTCTGAGGTTTGAGTACTAAGTCATTTCAGAGAAACACTGAATTTCATATATTTTATGTCAACACTGATTTTTAGAAATTGAATCAATCTCAATATGAGCTAACTAAAGCAAAATATTCCATGACTTATCCAATTATTCCTATATATTTGAATATAACATTATTGAATGGCAGGAAATTCATATTATACCTACTCTCTACAGAAGTTACAGTATTCATTTTTCCTTCAACTAGGAAGAATAACCTCACTATAGATGACAAAAAACTTGAATAAAAATGCCATAAAATTATAAAAAATTCAAGTCATTATGAGTTAGATGAAATAGTTATTTTTGAAGATCAAAAATGAAATCTCTTGAAGCTTCCTTATCTGTTAAATAAAATGTATTTGCAGTCTATATATTTCATTCATCTCTCCAGCAATTGTATAACCAAACCAACTCCATGCCAAATAGCTCCTCTGATTAATTGAAGTAAATACTTAGGAACAGAAGTTATCACAATTGTACAGAAATATCTACCCACCACTCTAGAAATTAAATCTGAAATCATAAAGGATTGGGATTAATAATTAGTTTTCACTATGTTGCCATAAAGAGGTGGTGAATTTTTTCAAGTGGACACAGCTGTAGAGATTTGGTCACTGAGAACTTGTGATCAGAGGACCTTAAGATCAAAGTCCTTTCCTATTCTTCCTCCTTTTTCTTCTCTGTCTCCTTCTCGTTTTCCTTCTCCCTCTCTCTCTACCCTTCTTTCTCCCTCTCCCACTCCTATTCCTCCTCTTCTTTTCTTCCTGGCTTCCACGAATATACATACTCCATCACATGTTCCTGACATGGGGTACTGTGCCAACCCAAAACAATGAGGATAAGAAACATAAACTGAAATGTATAAAATCAGAAGCCAAGATTAATCTTTCCTCCTTTTAAGCTGATTTCATAAACTATTTTGTCATATTAATAGGAGACTGACACAGCATGCTCTCATTTATTATAAGGGATAAGATTTACTGGAAAAAAAAATCTGACCAACATCGCCCTAATGAAATGATTGATTAAATTAATATTATAGTAGGGCAAATCTATTTTAAAATATCAGTTATACTTCAAAAAGAGGCAAAAAATTTACCACTATGGTTTGCTATAAAAAGACATCAGAATTCACCCTGTTCCTCAAGGAAATAAATCTATAATAAATAAATCTATATTGTCAATTTCACAAATGATTTAATAAGACTGAAGAACAAATTTCAACCCAAATTGCGTGATATAAAATTTACTTTGTCCCTGTAAACAACCTTTGTATTCTATCTATGTTTGGTCCTTAAAATGACTTGTATTTTATTCTAATCATATTTTTAATTAACTTTAAGTGCGTGATTGGGGGTTGCTTTTGACCATGCAGTTTATAGTGTTTAGTGAGTTATTTTGTTTTCCTTTTTTCTCTCCTGAGGTTTGAACTCTTTGCCTGGGAGCTGACCCTGAGCTCCTTTGGATGAACACTAGAAATCTATCACTGGAGGAACAGCAGCACTTTTCAGATTTTTCTCAGATTTCACTGGAGATAAGAATCTCACAGACTTTCCTGCCTGTGCTGGCTTCAAACCTCAATCCTCAGCCTCCTGAGTATCTAGTATTACAGGCATGAGCTGCTAGTGCCTGTCTTAATACAATGCTTCCTTTTTTTTTTTTTTGGCCAGTCCTGGGTCTTGAACTTAGGGCCTTGACAATGGGCACTGTCCTTCAGCTTCTTTTCCTCATGCTAACACTCTGCAACTTGTGTCACAGTACCAATTCCAGCTTGTTTTGTTTATGTAGTACTGAGGAATCAAACCCAGGGCTTCTCACTACAACTAAGTCTACCACTAAGCCACATTCCCAGCCCAGTACAATGCATCTTGATTATCATTGTCCCTCATCCTTCTCAATCCTATCTCATCTCTCAATTTACATAATTTTGTAGAAGATTCACTGACTCACAACATCATATATAGTGAGTTAGAGGATATGTCACAATTCATATTTTATTGATAGTCTCATTCATCAACATACTAAACTTATGCATTACAGAATTCTGTGATTTTAAATACTAAATTATCACTCAGATTCACCCACTACTATTCTAAAATTTTTCCTAAGGTTAATGCAAATGCAATCTGTAATTCTTCGGTAAAGTACAATGATTCATAGAAAGTTAAGAGTTGGACTATAACATCACCTTCAGTTCTAGAACATTTTATCATTACTACCCCCTCAAAATACTCCAATATTTATTAGTAGTTACTTCCTGTCATCATTTCAACCTACCCTCCACTTGACCAACCATTACTTCATAGTCTACCACTACAGATGTGCCAATTTTAAAAAGCTCATTTAATTAGAAAATGCAGTCTATTTTATCCATTTCTCCCATGTAATATTAGTGTTTCCCAAGTAAGTTCATGTAAATTTTTCTGACGGATAGAGCATATTGTTTTGTATACATGTGTATAATTATATAAGGTCCTCAATGGGCATTTCAATATTTTATTATATATTATTGTAAAAGGTTTTGCTGTGTATATTCTTGTACATGTGTCTCATTGGGCATGTGTTGAAATCTATTTTGTATATAAAATTATGATTCAAAATGCTGGATAAGGGCTGGGAAGCTGGCTCAGAGGTAGAGTGCTTGCCTTGCATACATGAGGCCCTGGGTTCGATTCCTCAGCACCACATATGCAAAAAGAAAAAAGCAGGAAGTGGCGCTGTAGTTCAAGTGGTAGAGCGCTAGCCTTGAGCTGAAGAGCTGAAGGACAGCACCCAGGCCACAGAGTTCAAGCCCCACGACTCGACCCAAAAAAAAAAAAAAAAAAGAAGCTGAGGGACAGTGCCCAGGCCCTGAATTCAAGCCCCCTTACTGGCCAAAAAACCCTAAAACTTCTGTATTATAAAATAAAGTGTTGGCTTAACAAATGCTTTAAAAAAAAGCGGGCGGGGGGTGACTGAGAAGGTGGCTCAGTGGTAGAGCACTTGCCTTGCATGCCTGAGGCCCTGGGTTTGATTCCTCAGCACCACATAAGCAAAAAGAAAAAAAGCCGGAAGTGGCACTGTGGCTCAGGTGGTAGAGTGCTAGCCTTGAGCTGAAGAGCTGAGGGATAGTGCCCAGGCCCAGAGTTCAGGCCCCAGGACCGGACCCAAAAAAAAACAAAAACAAGCCGGGCGCTGGTGGCTCACGCCTGTAATCCTAGCTACTCAGGAGGCTGAGATCTGAGGATTGCGGTTCAAAGCCAGCCAGGGCAGGAAAGACCGTGAGACTCCTATCTCCAATAAACCACCAGAAAAACCGGAAGTGGCGCTGTAGCTCAAGTGGTAGAGCGCTCGCCTTGAGCTGAAGAGCTGAGGGACAACGCCCAGGCCCAGAGTTCAAGCCCCAAGACCGACAAAAAAAAAAAATGCTGGATAATAGAGCAACTATATGTGTAGTATCTTAAAGATTGCCAGTATGTTTAATAAACTGACTATATCACTTTAAGTGCTAAGCAACAATGTATAAGGATTCCAATTCCTACATAATGGTTGTGCAGTGCTATCTTATTGTTGTTTCTATTTCCACTAATCTCTATATGTATGCAATGTCTAGGTATGTTATGATCTTTTAATATGTTCTTTGGTTGTTGGTATATTATTACAGAGATATGTATTTGGACTTTTGGATAACATATTCAGATTGGTTAAAGTTTTTCATTGGCATTAATATGCTCTTAATATATTTTGATTCAAGTCTCTTTAAATAAATGTATATGTATACATACTATGTGTACCTATGCATATTTCATATTTATATGTGTATATATACAAATAACTATATATTTATACATATAAACGAATATACAGATGTGTACATACATGTATATAGACATATATGTATATTATTATTTTAATTTGTCCATAAGCGATCATTTTACTTTATTTGTCAAACATGTCCTTTATTGATTTTACTTTAGCATTAAGCAGTCTTAAAGATAGGCTCAAGTCTAACATTTTAGTATATCTTAGACACCAATAGCCTTCTAGTCTAATGAACCATGAGCCCTCAGAATGTTGACCAAATTTCTTAGTTCTTTTACACAATTACTGTAATTATGTATTTTCTCATCTATCTTTGTTTCATTTCACCAGAGAAGCTGTATTTATCCTTTATGTCATACATGAATACCAATGCCTTTGGAAGGTATTTATTAATTGGTGCATATTAATTGTACGAAGAAATCTTATTGAAATATTTTGCACATGCACATATTGATCAAGGGCCTGATTAACCTGTTTCTGTCTTTCTCCATTCCCATTGCCTCTTATTTTTCAATTGTTTTCTGTTAATGTCTTTGTGCTATCTCCACACATTGTCAAAATGTATTTCAGTGTTGTTCACCCAGTATCATTGAAAATTATAAAATGCTGAATATAAAGACAAAAATCTAAGTAAATAGAGACATATAATTTTTGTGGATTGGAGGATACATTTGAGCAAAGATATTTAATTGTCTCCTGCTTCATCCCCCTCCTTTTATTTGGTCATTCTTGGGGCTTGAAATCTGGGCCTGGGTACTGTCCCTCAGCTCTTCAGCTCAAAGTTAGTGCTCTACCACTTGAGCAACTGTGCCACTTCTGGATTTCTGGTGGTTAATTGGAGATAAGTGTCTCACAGACATTCCTGTTCAAGCTGGCTTTGAACCGCAATCCTCAGATCTCAGCCTCCTATGCAGCTAGGATTATAAGCATGAGCCGACAGTGCCCAGCTTCACAATTTTATTTATAAGTTTATGACAATTTCTTAAAACACCTGACCAGCACTCTTGACTCATTGACAAAAGAAAATAAACTGGAATATATTTCTCTGTCTAATATTAAAGGTGTTAGTGTAAAATTGTTATATTTGTAGAGGAAAGATTACAAAGCTCAATGGGTCTGGAGGGCACCAGACTAGAGCCACATACATATTATCAAGGAATATTTAATAAGAGTTTAAAACCAAACACTTATGGAATGACATTCTCTTTAATAAGTGGTGATAGATTAGACAGTATTGGGGAGAATTAAAAAGTGAAGGTTGACTTAAATATAACAATTTATTCAAATATTATCTTCAAGCAGGTTTTGAAAGTGGCATATAAAACAAAAGAGTGATGTAAATATAAAGCAAAGGAAGATGTCTTGACAATTTAAGTATACTTAAATATGGCATTAAAATTATTGGAAAGGAAAACTTGATATAGTATAACTCAATAAAACTCAATAAAAGTCTAAAATAATTTAGTCTCATATACAAATAGTGAATAGAATTTAGGAGCAGGGTGCTCATGTATCTCATCACAGCTAGCCTGTGATTTGAGTATTACTGTTTGAAGGCAGCCCACAAAATAAAGTCCTTGAGAATCTTATCTCTGCTTAATCAGCAAAAAAGCCAGTTTTTTTATTTTTTTATTTTTATTTTTTTAGGTCCAGTCGTGGGGCCTGACCTCTGGGCCTAGGTGCTATCCCTCAGCTCTTCAGCTCAAGGCTAGCGCTCTACCACTTGAGCCACAGTGCCACTTATGGCTTTTTTCTTTTTTGCTTGTGTGGTGCTCAGGAATCGAACCCAGGGCCTCATGCATGCAAGGCAAGCGCTCTACACTGAGCCACCTTCCCAGCCCCTCAAATGGTAAATTGTTAACAAATGCAACAAATCTCAGGGGCCCTGATTTCAATCCCCAGGACCATACATACATGTACAAAATTAATAATAGTAATACTAATAGTGATGATGATGATGATGATGATGATGATGATGATGATGGTAATGATGATGAAGGGTACCCATAGTCAAGGATAAAATATTTGCAAATCCTGTACCTGAAGAGTGCCTCAAATGTAGACTATACATAAAATGCTCAAAACCTAATGTTAAAAAAAATCGATTAGAAACCAGCAAAATACATCTTGTGAAAAATAAGCACAAGAAAAGCATCATCAGTCATCAAATGAATGCACATTAAAACTAAAATGACATTATAAAACATGTATGAGAATTACTTCACATAATACAATAATGTCCATACTAAATGCTATCAAGAAACAAAGAAACTGGATGCTGGCAGGAATGTCTTTGGGAAAGCCATTTCTGAAAACATTTTGACAGGTTCCTAGAATATGAAATATGCAACAACCCACAGTAGCACAGGAATTGAGTTCTTCAGGCTTTGTCTCATAGAAATAAAATGTAACATTCACCCAAAGGCCAAAACATAGAGGTTTATACCAGCATTATTTCCTCTAATCAAAGAAATGGAAATCAGTTCAGGCTTTCTTCAGGTGAGTGGGAAACGAATTGTGCTACATTCTATAATGACAGAACCAAAGGCAACTCGTGGGAATACAATACATTATTAAGGCATACAACAACTGACAGTAATCTACCATAGATTTGAAGGAAATTCTAAAAGCTTATTTATTGCATGAGCTAGAAGTCGTAGAAAAAAAATGTGTTGGTTGCCAGGATGAAACAGGTTTGGGATGGGACAAAGAGAAGTAGTGGGTTTAATTATAAAAGGGAAGCATGAGACAGACTCATTTTTGGTAAAGAAACATTATCTGTAAATATGATATATTAATATAGAGTTGATAAAATTATTTTGGACTTAATATGCGCACAAAATAATTAAAGTAACTGAAGTCTGCATAAGGCTCTTGTGAAATATTAATGTCCTACTTGTGATGTCATTCTATAAATATTTAAAGAAACTGGGAAAATATTCAAGGGATTTCTCTGTGTTTTTCTTATAACATCATAATCCATACTAAGCTCAATAGAATTTAATGATATCTAGAAAATAGAAGTCTATCGAATGTTTACATTGGAAAATAGTCTTAGTCCAAGCTTGCTAATTAGAAGGCAGATCTTTAGAACACCAACATCCAGGGCCAGTTCTGACAAAAAAAAAAAAAAATTGTGAGAAACTATAAAAACACAGAAAGCTAGATATAGTGTAATTTCCCTGTTACCTCACGTTTGTGGAAGCCATACGTAAGAGATTATTGCTCAAAGGAGGCTTGGCCAAGAAGTAAGACCTCATCTGAAAAATAATCTAAAGTGGGGCTGGGATGTAGCTCAGTGGCAAAGCGCTTGCCTAGCAAGTGCAACGTCCTGGGTTCGATCCCCAGTACCAAAAAAGAAAAGACAAAAAAAAATACAGTTAAAAAAAAAAAACCCAAACAACAAAAATAATCTAAAGTGGTCAGAGCCTTAGCAATTTCAAGCACCAGTAGTGCCAAAGGAAAAAGGAAAAGAAGAAAACAGAAAACTAAAGGAAAGGATAGAAAAGGAAAACTATTTTCTCTTCATTCTTGTAGTTTTATGTCATTGGATACAAGAATTGACAGTAATTTGTATACTGTTTTAGGAATCAGGCCTCTAACTTGAAAGCATTTATTTCAAGTAATTATTTTATTATTACTATTTATTACCTTATTATGCCTTCTTGGAGATTGAATCCATGGCTTTGTATATATTAGTCTAGTCCTACAACTGAGCTGTACCCCAGCTCTCTTGTATAGTTTTGGAAATTTTTTATGAATTCTTCAACAGATAGCTACTCTACTTTTCATCTTATCTTTTCTCTCCCACATTTTCCTCTATATATTTTAGTTTTTGTTTTGAAAACATTCCTCAGTTTTATCTTCTAAACCTAGAATTTTGCTTTGAGATTACAGGGAAGTCGGTTAATTTTATGACATCTATTAAAATTATATACAGATATATGTATTTCATATGCATGATTGATTCTTAGAGTTCGTTGCAATATGGTCCTATGTACATAGGTATTGAGCCATTGTGATCCTCTCCTAAGAATAGCTGCCCTTGTTTTCGCCATGTGAATGCTTAGATTGCTGTTAGTTATTCATGTCCAAGTATAATTATTTGTCTTTTACTACCTACTGGTTTAACGTGAAGATTTATGGACATATTCTAGTTATTACAAATGAGGAAAATCATGCAGTATATATTTAATTGGCTCTGGCTTATTGCACTTAATATTATTTTTTTCCAGTCTTTCCAATTCCTCAGGAATGGGGTAGTGCTATTCTTCCCGATAGAAACACGGAATTCCATCAATTCAACAGAATTGAAGACCCAGAAATGAATCCACTCCTACAGGCACATAATTTTTGATTAGGGAGCCAGAAACAGGATGGAAGAAAGACAGTGTAAAACTGAATTCGGAAATCCTTACCCAAAAGACCACCAGAGACCATCAACAATGTAAAAGCAAAGGAGTCTTTATTGCAAGCTAGAACTTGGTCCCCCCACATACATGGCAGCAGCCCTTGACACTGAGAGGCCCCGAGCCCAGGGTTATAGTACTTTTTATACACTTTTTAGGGAAGGCAGGGACTTTGTATACATCATAACATCTTACAACAAATTATAACAATCACGGGAAACTCTTAATACAATTCTATATTGGCGCACTACAAAGCAGAAACAGGTTGTTGGTTAGATCAGAGGGTTGAAGTACTTTAAACTGGTTGGCTTGCACCACAGGGAGTCTCAAGGACACACTTGCTAAACTGCAGGGTTCCTTTCTTAAACAAGCACCACCTGTGGCCTGACTGCGGGGGTCACCATGCCCTCCAGCACCTGCCTGCCTGTGGGTTTTCCCAAGGATTGTTTATGTTCCTAGTTGCCCAGGAATTGCTTCTTCTGTTCATTCCCAGGCCGGGCTCATGGTCAGCTGCATAACTCATACTTCAGATGATGATATCTTGCTCAAGATGGAGTCACTCAGGCCTCAGGCTCCTCATTTCCCCCTTTCTGATAGGCACCTTAAGGGCCAATCATGGTCCTTATGGGCACACATCATGTTCTCCATTGGGTACCAGTTGATATTGAGCCTTTAAGATCATCAGCTGTACACTGTTAATGCGTTTTCTAACAAATATCACTAGCCGGTTTACAACACTGGACCCGACTATGAGTAACAAAATTAACAGTACCGAAGGCTCTTACATTTTTTTCCACCAGTCCTGACTCCGTATATCAGTTAACTTAATTTTATACCAGGAGTACTCATGAAGCTCCAATTTAAGACATACTCATACCATTTACTACATACGTAAACTGTCTGAGGTTTGTCTTCTTTACTCCAATGATTTAATGTGTAAGACAATCCTTACTTTTCAAATCCTTTTTTATCCAAAGAGGATACTAATTTTTTTCCCAATTCCTTTCCCAAGGCTTTCTTTACTACCCTCCTCTTGTTTGCAATTCCTTGAACTTCTTTGTGGCTAGAGTTTTAAAATGCCCATTTTTCCTTTGGCTTGCAGAACCAAGTTATCTCAGAGCAGCCTCAAGTCACCACTTGGATGCAGAAGCTTGCTAGATTTTAAGTCTAAGATCAAGGCTGTGTCTCATTACTACCTGTATTGAAGACACACTCAGGTTATTACCATACCAGAGCCAAACTTGGCTGTGACTATAGAGTGGATTTTCAGTCACTATGCACTGAAGTGCCTAAGGCAAGCATGCCAGTGATCCTTGCCCCCAATATCCACTATGGGAATAGAGAAGGTTTCTGGATATCACCCAAAAGAATGTCCCACAAGATCTTAGTTTTAGCAGCTTTCAACCAGGATGCAGTCTCAGGTGATGGAATCAGGCAGTTCACTCTACTTTTTTCACAGTGGAGGTGGTCAGGGTAACAATGTAGATTTCTTCCAGGGGACTGTCAAGCTGTAGCAGCAGCAGCAGGGTCTTTCAGTGGCTTCAAGGGACTGTCACACCTCCTGCTGGGCTGCAAATTCCTACACAGACTGGTTAAGGATATATTGCATAGGCTTGGCAGGCTGTGACCCCACTAGTTTTTAAGACTATTTAGACAATAGCCCAGGACAATTTACCAAGATGACAACTTTTTAAACTAGATAGTTCTTTTAATAAGGCTGATTTTCTAGGCAGTTATAGAGGGCTCAGGCCTGTACTATTTCCCATGCCTTTTCCTTCTGTCTATTTGGCCACAACTTTTTAAAGTGACTCTGGTCCCTTGTTCTTAAAAGCAGAAGATGGGTGAATATTCATCTTCTGTAACTTCTTTAAGCTGACTCAGGGGTGTTGATCCTACCTAGCCAGGAACCTATAACCTTAGCCTACTTTACAAAGAACAATATTTTAACTTTTGGCAAATGCACAAACCTTTTCTCTGGCTACAGCAGTGTAGCTTGTTTAGCCTTCTGGTTTGCAAAAGCATCTTTCTGGATGGCTTAGGAATGTGGTCTCTAATGATGCCTAAGTTACCTATGCAGACCTTCAGAGAGATATCAATAGAAACACACTTACAGGTTTACAAACTTTTTCCTGAGGAAATGAATTTCATGTAGCTGGTGTCAGCTCAAAAATTACTGCCAATTAGAATTTTTGGCACATACAAGGATTGGGATTTAAACTATCCCCCACATTTTATAACTAGCTTTTTACTACTATCACAGGATGGCAAGTTCCTGTCCCTTACGAGGTAAATAGTCATGGACATTAGGCATGCTTACAAACTGTCTTCGCATGACCTCCTGGCTCTGATCAATTCTTGAAGGGCCATGCACAAATGACTCTAGGATCCGACATTTCTGCCATCCAAGCAGTGGCTTACTGCCTCTGGATGCTCCACCATTGCTTTTGTTCCAGGAGTGTCTTCTCCACACTGGAAAAAATGCCTCATTGGCATTTCCCTTAGTTGGTCGCTGAACTTGAACTCAGGGCCTGAGTGCTGTCCCTCAGCTCTACAGCTCAAGGTTAACACTCTGCCACTTTGAGTCCCAAAGCAACTTTGCTTGCTCTTTCAGCACTCTGCTGGATGATTAGAGGTGACAGTCTCACAGGGACCTTTTTCTTCCCCAGGCTGGCTTCGAACCAGTTTGCAGAACAATGAGTCTTATAGAAGGCCACTTTACTCCAATTAAAAGCAACAAGGTGGTCAACATAGAAGTAGCTTTTAAGCATGCTCTTACCTGGAACTTATAAAAGCCAAAATTACATCTAACAAACTTGTAAGAATCCTCTGTACTTTGCTCTGGGCTTGCTGGAAACTGTTAAAAAAAAAAAAAACCTATAAGAGCAAACTAGAATAGCAATTATTTTGGTAATCCTAATTTTTCCTTTTGTGCACTTTGAGGCAAATATTAAGAACAATTTTACTCTTAAACTTTATATCCAAAAATCCACTCTTAATTTTTAAGCCTCCTATTAATCTCCTTTTTAATATTCTATACATTAGTTTTTAGTTGCATTTTTAAAAAATCTCTTAAAATCTTGAGGCAAAGTGTCATTCATTGTCTCTTGGCTGCTTGTTTTAAAACAGATACACATTAAAACTTTTAAACTTAAATGTCAATTTTTCCTTAATGCAAGAATTACAATCACCATCACTGTACCAAGAAGCTAGACTTAACACCCTTATAACTTTTAGAAACATATACTACTTGTAGAACATCATTGAAAGCAAGTCACATTATACAAATAAACTTTTTAACCCTCTTTTTAAGTCCAAGGGGCAGTTTTAGCAATACTAATCAGATCATCACATCACTCATTTTAACAATCATGTTTCCAGTGTCTATCTGCAGGGAAAAGGGACAGAACAAAGATGGGCCACTTGGCCCCTCCTATGGAAAGGGCACGTACCTAATCCAACTCTTTAGTGTTAGATGAACTGCCTTTGTGCCAGCTTGCCCCCTTTCACCATGCATGGACTCCTCCCAGGGCCTGTCCCATTATCTGTGGACTTCCATGACCAGCTGAACTGCGCTTCTGCCTGTTCACTCCTCACCCCTAAAGACAGGTCTTCTGTTGGTTTCTAAGTTTTCCCTTTTCTTTTTTTTTTTTAATTTAATTTAATTTTATTTGTGAACATACTGTACAGAGGAGTTACAGTTACATGGGCAGGATAATGCGTACATTTCTTACCAAGCATTGCAGCCTCCTCCTTTGTTTACCCTTCACATCCCTTCCCAGCCTCCCCCCTCCCCCACTAAGTTTTCCCTTTTCTTATCTCTTGGTTCTCGAATGAAATACACAGTTTTAGACAGACAGAACAGGTAACATCTTTGACAGTGTTAAACTAACCGTTACACTTAAATTTCTAATATTTATCTCCAAATTTTAGCCAAGGAACTAAATTCCAAACAGCCAATGCATTTGTGTTAAGCCAGATATCTTGATTACAGTATAAACAGCCTTATGCATTTTAAAATATTAGATTTTAAAATACCAGATTTCCTAATTTTTTAATTTTTATTTATTTTTTATTGTGAAAATACTGTACAGAGGGGTTACAATTAGATGGGCAAGATAATGAGTACATTTCTTATCAAGCATTGTAGCCTCCTCCTTTGTTTCCCCTTTCCATCCCTTCCCAGCCTCCCCCCCCCCCCCCCCCCCGCAACAAAGTTGTAAAGTTCGTTTTCCACATGACAACTTGTACTTCTCATTGTTGCAATGGGTCCACCTGTATCCTTATTTAAACGACTTGTTTTTCCCCTTCCCCTCCACAAATTATACCAACATCAAATACAGTGAAAGCAGGGTTTATACTGTGGGGTAGGGACATACAAAGCAACAAAGAAATAATCTTATAAATGCGTTATAAACAAATACATGAAAGAAAAAAAACATTTGAATACATATCTTAGGGTTCATTTTCCTAACATCACCTGATCTGACCTTTTCTGCTTGACTCAGACATATACTAGATATTGCAAATAAGGGAAACCATGGGACCTATGTTTCTTTGGGCTTCACTTACTTCACTTACTATAATTTTTTCCAAGTCTTTCTACTTCCTAACAAATGGGGCAATGTCATTCTTTCTGATGGAGGCATAGAATTCCATTGTGTATATATACCACATTTTCTAGATCCATTCATCTACTGAGGGGCATCTGGGTTGGTTCCATAACTTAGCTATAGTAAATAGTGCTCCAATAAACATAGTCGTGCTGGTAGCTTTAATGTGGTCTTGTTTGTATACTTTGGGGTAAATGCCCAAAAGTCTGATTGCTGGGTCACATGGGAGCTCTATATGGAGTCTTTTGATGAACCTCCATACTACTTTCCAAAGTGGTTGAACAACTTTACACGACCACCAACAATGCAGTAAGGTTCCCTTCTGTCCACATCCCCTCCAGCATCTGTTGTTTTTAGAGTTTTGATTTCAGCCATTCTAACTGGAGTGAGGTGGTATCTCAATGTTGTTTTGATTTGCATTTCTTTTATGGCTAGAGAGGTTGAGCATTTCTTCATATGTCTATTGACCATCCTTCTCAACTAGGCCCTGAGAGGAGACTCTAGCTGGGACAGCTTCTTTACAGATTTTGTTTTTGTTTTAGGGATTATAGAAAAAAAAACAAAAACCTTGGCTCCAACCAGCCCAGTTCTTGAAATGAAAAGAATGCCTCTAGGTCCCCCTCCCCTTAACTTAACCCACCTTCATTGTTTTGTTAAAGACTGACCGATTAAACAGGTAGCCAGTAATCCAGCTCATGCTGGCATGCTGGCTGGCATGCTGGTGACATCCCGAGTTTACTATAAACTCCGCCTTTTTCACATGTATATGTTAAACTCCTTTGTGTATGTTTACCTTAAGCTCCGCTTTACCATTAAATTCGCAAGTCATTTAAACCAAAAGTGATAGGCTGGTTTAAACAGCCATTATGTGACAAAGTGTAACCTCACTGGCCACCTGCGTGTGGTCTGGTATGACTGTGCAATCTTTTGGGTGTGTGAAAATCTCATTGGTCGCCTATGTGACCAGGCTTCACCTTGTGATTTTTGCCAATAAAAACCTAAGCACATGGGCTGCTCGGGGTCGCAGTATCAGCTCCCGAGTCTGTGCTGCGGCCCTGGCCAGTCAGTGCAGGAACCTTCTCAATAAAGTTGCTTCTTTAATAACAACTTTGTTGCGGTGGGCTCTGTCACTCCGGACGACTACATGGGCTTGCTTGCCTGTGTAGGGGGTCTTCCTAGTACACCTCTTTCCTCTTCAGAGAAGTTTCTCTTTAAGTCTTTAGCCCACTTATTTATTGGGCAGTTGTTTCTTTGAGGATTTGTTGTCGGGGGATTTAATTTTTTGAGTTCTAAGTATATATTAGATATATTAGATATATATGGCTAGTGAAGATCTTCTCCCAATCCGTAGGCTTTCTATGGATCTTGCTAGCTATTCCTTTGCAATGCAGAAGCTCTCTAACTTCATGCAATCCCATTTGTCCAACCTTTCTTTGCTTTTTTGTGTTTCTGGGTCTTTATTAAGAAATTTTCAGCCTGTGCCAAGGAGACCTAGGGTTTCTCCTATTACATCCTGTAATGTTTTCAGAGTGTCTGCTTTGACTCTGAGGTCTTTGATCCATTTGGAGTTGATTCTGGTGCAAGGTGATACGGCCCCCATAAACAGGCGGGAGTTGCAATCCTAATATCAGATAAAATAGACTTCAAATTAAAATTCGTGAGAAGAGACAAAGAATGTCACTACATACTAATTGAGGGATCTCTCCTTCAGGAGGATATTACAATTCTAAATATCTATTCACCAAACAACGAAGCACCCAAATTTATCCAAGAAACACTACTTTCGCTCAAATCCCACATAGATCCAAAGACATTAATTGTTGGGGATTTTAACACACCACTTTCCCAACTAGATAGATCAACTAGGCAAAAACTCAACAGAGAAACCGCAGATCTAAACAACTGCATAGATCAACTAGATTTAACAGACATCTACCGAATATTTCACCCAGCAGCATCAGAATACACGTTTTTCTCAGCAGCACATGGAACATTTTCTAAAATAGACCACATTTTAAGCCACAAAGCAAACTTCTCCAAATTCAGAAACCTTGCATTCTCTCTGACCACAAGGGAATAAAATTAGAACTCAACACTAGATTTTCTAATTTTTAAGTTAAAGAATCCTTAAAAAGCCGTTAAAAACAATGTGAAGATTCCTTAAAATTTTTGGTAATGTCCAAACCTCATAATCTTTTGAATTTTAAACTTAAACTCACCCATTGTTACAGCATGCTGACAACTCTTATCTTGAACATGTTCATAAACACATACAAAACACTCACACAGATCTTAAAGCACACAAAAATCAAAATCAGTTGTACGTACATTTTCTAAAGTTTTTTTTAAAAATTTAAGACATATTTCTTTTAAACGAAGTACCTTTGTTGAGCTTCATTTTTCCAGGGCTTGCTTGTTTAGCAAGGCATTTCACCAATCAGTCTTTTGAATCCCTTCTGTTGGAGGAGGGCTGGGGGAGGGGGTCACCTGAAACTGAACTGGCCTGATTTTTACCCAATTTTGACAAGAGCACTTTACAAATTGTTAAGCTGTCTGGAGCAGCTGAAAGTCCAGACCAGGCTCACTGCTATCTACACCATAACCTCTCTCCAGCAGCCTCCACCAGGAGAAGGTGCACCTGAGGCTTGTCCATGCCCCTCCTCTTGGCTGCTGTAACAAAAGAAGGGGGGAGGGAGACTTAGCAGGTTTGTGACCAAGCCCACCCGGAGGCTGAGACTTTTATTCCCCCAGAGATGTTCAAATAAATATCAAAAACACTGATAAACACAAAAACCAAGGATTCACATTTAAAACTGGTACCAATTCTAAAACGGAACTAGACAAAACAACAACCAAAGGCTGAGTTGGGGACTAATGGGCCCCCAGAACTCTGTGCTGTTCTCAAGCTGAATCCAGAGTTTGCTGAGTGAGCCTGCCACTCTCACCCAGAACTTCCCTACCTCAGAAAACATAGAACAGAAAACACACCAAAGTAAACAAGACAGACAAGTGGCCACAAAGACAAAATCAGGTCTCAGTGAATGGGGCGACATCTCAACACCACTCACTTACCAGGGGACTCGATCCCCCTCTACTCACCTCGGGAGGATTTTTCTTTTAGATTCCTGCAAACATTGACCCAGGAGCCTTCCAAGGCAAAGGAGAATTCCCAGTCATCTTGGGGCAAGGGAAAGAAGTCCCTAGTGGCCATCCCCTCAGACTGACAGGTTCTCCCCCATACTCAGACCCCCTGGGCCAAGGCCCGAGGCTAAGATCTTGCTAGTGCCACTTGCAAGTGGTCAGTGGCAATTTCATAAAAAAAGAAGGAGCTAGAGAGAAACAGATATTAAGGGGGTGTTAGTCAGTCTCCTCTGAGCCCTTGCATCAGGATGAATCTGGGAGGAGAAACATTCCAAGAATTCCAAAAGACACACAGACAAAACACTGAACCCTGAGACAAGACATGTTCACAGCATGTGCATTGTAGACTGTCAGTCAGAAAGTGCCGGACCCCGCACTAGTGGATAGCCTACCCTGTAAACTATCAGTCAGAAAGTGCCAGACTCAAGCTTCTGCACTAGTGGATAGTTTACCCCCCAGGAGGTCTGAGGGACATCTCCCACCGGCCCCATTGGCTGTCTTATAGCACGTCTGCCAAGACCTCTTGCCAACCCCAATACAGAACCTGCAGGCAACTCAAATACCAGATGATTTCAGAATGGCAATACCTCTACTTACCGGCCGGGTTTCTCATGACTCCTTGGTTAAGGTATCTGGGTGGGCTTTGGGGGGATTCCCGGCCAATGTACCAAATGTAAAACTGAATTTGGAAATCCTTACCCAAAAGACCACCAGAGACCATCAACAATGTAAAAGCAAAGGAGTCTTTATTGCAAGCTAGAACTTGGTCCCCCCACATACATGGCAGCAGCCCATGATGCTGAGAGGCCCCGAGCCCAGGGTTATAGTACTTTTTATACACTTTTTAGGGAAGGCAGGGACTTTGTATACATCATAGCATCTTACAACAAATTATAACACATCACAGGAAACTCTTAATACAATTCTATAGTATGATTGGCACACTACAAAGCAGAAACAGGTTGTTGGTTAGATCAGAGGGTTGAAGTACTTTAAACTGGTTGGCTTGCACCACAGGGAGTCTCAAGGACACACTTGCTAAACTGCAGAGTTCCTTTCTTAAACAAGCACCACCTGTGGCCTGACTGCTGGGGTCACCATGCCCTCCAGCACCTGCCTGCCTGTGGGTTTTCCCAAGGATTGTTTATGTTCCTAGTTGCCCAGGAATTGCTTCTTCTGTTCATTCCCAGGCCGGGCTCATGGTCAGCTGCATAACTCATACTTCAGAAGATGACATCTAGCTCAAGATGGAGTCACTCAGGCCTCAAGCTCCTCAACAGCCTCTTCAAAAAATTGTGCTGGTAGAATTGGCTGTATACAGAAAACTGAAGTTAGATCCTTATATATCCCCCTGCACCAGAATCTATTCCAAATGGATCGAAGACCTCAATGTAAGTCCAAATTCCTTGAAAATGTTACAGGAAACACGAGGGCCACTTGGCATAGGTCAAAACTTCCAAAGATCATGAAGCACAACAAATCAAAGTAAGTCTGGATAAATGGGATTGCATCAAACCAAACCAATCAGTTGTCAGACTCAAAAGCCATGGAGAAAAGAGATAGTGTAGCACAGATTTATTAGGGAGCAAATCTACAGATAAGAGCCTCAGCCAATGCTAAACACTTACTACCTTTCTAACTAGGTTATTTATAGTGGATTTACATGTATATAAGAGTTTTCTGGTGGGGATTAGAAAGAAAACAACTAATGCTAAGACATAGATAGCATGTGAAATGAGTTTTAGCTGGAGAAAGGGAGGGATTAAGGCAGTGGGGTCTAGTTCAAAGTCTTGGCTTGGTGCCAGCTAAGTAAGTCAAGGGAAGCTGGGTAAAGCAGGAGTGCTTATAAACAAAAGCACTGGTCTGAAGCCTCAAAATAAGGACCCTTGTCTATGTGAACCAAACAGTCTCTAACATGAGGTTTTATTTAAATTAACGAGCACAAGTTTAGATTTTTGCAGAGTGGGATGGTGCATAGTCACAGGCAATGTCTGCTTTGTCAGGTAATCCAATCTACACTTCCACATTTTACCCAATAGCCAGGTTTCAACACAAATAGATACAATGAGATTGTACAAATGAGACTTTGATTTTTCCCTCTCATGAATCAAAATTCTGTCAAATGATTTCTGTCCTCCAGATGTTAACACAAAATTTCTCATGATCTTTTCTACTATTTTGTCTTCATTATTGGTGTTCACAGTACTTTTTATTGTTGTCTTCTGTGTATATGCAATTTTTAGGGCTTGAACTCTATGTTTAATGGTCTCCATTGTATTTTTTGCTCATGGGTGATGACACTATTCCTTGAGCCACATCTTTACCTTCTCCTTCTTGCTGGATAATTGGAGATAAGTTTTCACATTTTTTTTCATTTTTTATTTTTATTTTTATTGTGAAAATATTGTACAGAGGGGTTAAAATTACATGGGCAAGATAATGAATACATTTATAATCAAGAACTCTAATGACAACAGATGCTGGAGGGGATGTGGACAGAAGAGAACTTTACTGCATTGTTGGTGGGAGTGTAAACTTGTTCAATCACTTTGGAAAACAGTATGGAGGTTCCTCAAAAGACTCCACATAGAGCTCCCCTATTTCCCAGCAATCCCACTTTTGGGCATTTACCCAAATGATCACAAACAAGACCACACTAAAGCTACCAGCATGACTATGTTTATTGCAGCATTATTTACCATAGCTAAGATATGGAACCAACCCAGATGCCCCTCAGTAGATGAATGGATCAAGAAAATGTGGTATATATACACAATGGAATTCTATGCCTCCATCAGAAAGAATGACATTGCCCCATTTTTTAGGAAATAGAAAGACTTGGAAAAATTATATTAAGTGAAGTAAGCCAGGCCCAAAGAAACATAGATCCCATGGTTTCCCTTATGTGCAATATCTAGTATATGTCTGAGTCAAGTTTTCACATTTTTGTCTGTTTAGACTGACATTGAAACAAAATCTTCAGTTCTTAGCCTCCTGAGTTTCTAGGATTCTACACATGAGCCTCTAACACCAAGCTTTGCTATACTGTTATTTTAATTATGTGGTAGAAGAAAGTGGAAGTATATTTGTGTTGTGTGCAATTTTCAAATACAAGTTTGAATCAACTGTTATCAATTTTAACTGTTAAATCAATGAATATTATACATTCCCACAGAAATATAATTGAAAAAAAGCATAATTGTTTTGATAAAACAAGTAATGGAACCATTTTTTTCACTTTACAATTCATGTTTTATATAACCTTAATTAGCGGACTTCCATGACTAAAAGTAAATATATTAATTGTATACCACAAGAAGCAAAGTGATTATAGTTAAGAATATATATTTCATCACATCGATAAGATAAGGGTTGAGCAGTCTCATTAAAAAGAAATGTTACACACAGAAACTAATGGATATGATATAGCTTGATCATTACACAAGATATAAATGAATAGGATTACCACACCATACCTCATAAATGTGTAAAATATAATTATGTAGGTAAGTGCCAGTGGTTCATACTTGTAATCCTAGCTAGTAAGGAGTCTGACAGCTGAGAATCATGGTTCAAAGCCAGCCTATGCAGGAAAGTCCGTGAGACTCTTATCTCCAATGAGCCACCAGAAAACTGGCAGTGGTTCAAATGGTAGAGCACTAGACTTGAGGTGAAGAGCTGAAGGACAGCATCCAGGCCCAGATTTCAAACCCCACAACTGACAAAAATGAAAAATAAACAAATATTTTGACATAAAATTTAAAATATATATTCTAAAACTTTTTTAAATCCTCACTAGTTATAATAGTTTATATAAATGTAAAGAAGTGTTTTCTGGTTTTAGTTGAACCATACCTGTAAAAGCAAAATGTCTTCTGAGCTTTTCAGTCTTTCTTTTTTTTTAATTGTGAGAATACCATACAGAGGAGTTACAATTACATGGGCAAGATAACGAGAACATTTCTTTTATTTTTTTTCTGATCCGGTCGTGGGGCCTGAACTCTGGGCCTGGGTGCTGTCCCTCAGCTCTTCAGCTCAAGGCTAGCGATCTACCACCTGAGCCATAGCACCACTTCCGGCTTTTTTATTTTCTGCTTATGTGGTACTGAGGAATCAAACCCAGTGCCTCATGCATGCAAGGCAAGTGCTCTACCACTGAGCCACCTTCCCATCACAGGAATACATTTCTTATCAAGCATTGTTGCTTCCTCTTTGTTTCCCCTCCAATCCCTTCCCATACTCCCCTTCCCCCCACCCGATCTATCCCCCACATCACACCAAAGTTGTAAAGTTCGTTTTTCGACATAACTACTTGTACATCTCATTGTTGCAATGGGTCCACCTGTATCCCTAGTTAAACAATTTGTTTTTTCCCTTCCCCTCCACAAATACCAACATAAAATACAGTGAAAGCATGGGTTATACAGTGGGGGAGGGACATACAAAGCAACAAAGAAATAATCTTATAATATGTTAGAAACAATTGCATGAAAGGAAAAAAAAACAAAAAAACATTTAAATACTTATTTTGGGGTTCATTCTCCTAACATCATCTTATCTGACCTTTACTGCTTGACTCAGACATATACTAGTTATTGCAAATAAGGGAAACCATTGAAATAGCACAAAGACATCATTGGACATGAGATAACATGTGTTTCAGAGACAACTTAATAAAGACAAAATATGGAATTTAAATGACTTATAAAAACATTATCCATGTACATATGGCCATATATAAGATGGTGTTAAGTGAAATGAACCCCAAGATAGGGACACAATTTATTATTTCTTTTTTTTGGGGGGGGGGGTCCGGTCATGGGGCCTGAACTCTGGGCCTGGGCGTTGTCCCTCAGCTCTTCAGCTCAAGGCTAGCACTCTACCACTTGAGCCACAGTGCCACTTCCAGCTTTTTTCTTTTTGCTTATGTGGTGCTGAGGAATCAAACCCAGGGCCTCATGCATGCAAGGCAAGCGCTCTACCACTGAGCTGCCTTCCCAGCCCCAACTTGTTTCTTTCTTGCTATTGTTTCCTACTCGTGCTGGATTTGAACTGCAACCCTTAGATCTCAGCCTCCTGAGTAGCTAGCATTATAAGTGTAAGCCACTGCCACATGGCTTAAGATCACATTTCTAACAGTGTACACTCAGGATCTGTAATGTGTATCTTCATCTATCTTTATATGAATCCTTGAGTTAAAAATCTGGGCTAGAGCTTAGACTTCACACTCAAAAGATATTTCTAGTTTAAAAGTTGATATTCCTGGGGTGGGAAGGTGGCTCAGTGGTAGAGCGCTTGCCTTGCATGCCTGAGGCCCTGGGTTCGATTCATCAGCACCACATAAGCAAAAAGAAAAAAGCTGGCAGTGGTGCTGTGGCTCAAGTGGTAGAGCGCTAGCTAGCCTTGAGCTGAAGAGCTGAGGGACAGTGCCCAGGCCCAGAGTTCAGGCCCCATGACCGGACCAAAAAAAAAAAAAAGTTGATACTCCTGGAAAAGTAAAACCTAAGAATAAAAGGAGTCTGGAAAGTTGAGTGTGCATCCAGCCTGGGAAGAACAGTCTCTGAGACACTATCTATAATTAACCAGCCAAAAACCTGGATTGGAAGGTTGCCTCAAGTGATGGAATACTAGTCATGAGCAAGATTGTTGAATAAGAGCTTGAGGATTTTGCATACATACATATAAACATACACATACATACAGAGACACTTCTATGTGCAAACACACATACACAAATGAAACAACTCTCAGAATGTGCAGAAAAGTTAGAAAACAATAGAAAATATGTCCTGAGTAAGACTAGATGAAATGATAATTTTTAATATGAGAAAGTCCTCAAGTGAACTTTCTTCAAAAATGTTTGAGTATATTACATAGGTAGGGATCAGAGATAGTAAGAAAGTCAAGTAATCATTATTAAAGGGATCAGATCCAATGAGGAATGAATCAGAGACCCCTGCAGGTGCATCTGAAAATGTTCATATGCTGTGTCAAATATTAGAACATCTTTGAAAATAGTACATAAACAGTCTGAGCAGTCAGTCTAGTGAATAATATCACTGGAGAAGTTCAGAATTGCTAGTCTGTATCTAGATTAAATAAACCAACAAACTATGGCAGGGCAATGTGATACGAACCTGGAATTCTAGCACTCAGACTAAGACAGGAGATTAGAGAGTGTAATTACATAGTGATACCTTCCCTGGACCAGGTAGTATAATTTTGTCTCAATGAAACATACCAAATAACAAGAAAGGGATTCACAGTTAGAAGTTTGGGATAATTTTGTCATTATGTTTTGAGAAGTCATTTCCTATTGAAATGTAAGTCATATATAATCTTCAGTTGTGTTTTTAATACTCTCTTCTTTACAGAATATTCCTAGATGTGAAATGGCTCATGATTTCCCAACCAAAAATTTGAAAAAGTAAGTATCATTCTGTTGGATTCCAAAGAAATCTTGAAGGCTTACAAAAGTTTAAGCCTGGAGAAATAGCAAAGTTCATCTAATGTAGGACTTTGTAGACCTTGCTAAATTAGAATTTAGATTTAAAATAAATATTTTGGTTTTGTTTGTAATTTCATATTCTATAGGATACTACAAAATTCTTTTTAAGTAGAGGGTTTAATTGACAAATTCACAAATGATTCTGGCATTCTATTTGCCTAAAATATTCTTTCAAGCAAGGTATAATTAGAACTTAGTTAATACATAATTCCAGCAGTTCATGTATAAAATGATAACGTGAATAATCTGGACAGAGTTGCTGACAAATGGATGATATCAATTTATAAATTTAGAAAAAGCAACTTTTTGAGGCTTTGGTGTAACACGGTGTGAAGACAGCAATTGTGTGACATCTTGGTTCTTCTATCTATTTGTAACACAGGAAGCAATTTCCTTAATTATGTGCCTCTGTATACAATGAGAAAAATGCTAGGGTTGGGGTTTGTTTTTATTTTGTTTTTGTTTTTTGTTTTGTCCTAGGGCTTGATCTCTTGGCCTGGCCATTCTCTCTGAGCCTGTTTTTGCTCAAGGCTCCTGCCCTACCACTTCAACCTCAGTGTCACTTGTGTCTGGCTTTTCTTGAGCAGTTTATTGGAGAAAAGAATCTAAGGAAACTTCCTGCCTGGGTGGGCTTTGAACCATAATCTTCCAATCTTAGTCTCTGGAATATCTATAATAGATAAAAAATAAATATACATAATATTTGCCAGTGTTCTGATTTCAAGAATACTACTGGGGGGGAAATGTTGCAGCAAAGTTTAGTGTAGTGTTCTTTCCACAAGAGGAAGGGCATCACATTAGCAGAAGTGTAGTATTTTTTCACAATAATGATAAGCTAGTCATATTGTAAGTTTAGGGAATATTAAGGTGCACATTACAAGTTGGAAACTGTTGGGTTAGGATAACTTTATGACATAAAAGTGTGGGATTGTTGGTCATAGAAATAATAGCTTACTCTGATGAACAAATGTTTACTCTTGAGGAATTAATTATTACAGATATTTTATAGTTTTATCCTCTACCAGAATGTGGCTATTTTTTCTGTTGACTTCTCAATATGTACCACCCCATTGGAATTTGCATCTATTGCAGAATTAAGTAACATGCAAACAGGTACTGTTTTGAATGTCTCTGGTACAGAATGTTCAGAATTTGAAAATGAGTAGTTAGTAGTCATAGGAATTTTGAAGAAAATATGTATTCTGTCCTCTTAATTATTCAGTTTTAAAAGTTAGCAGTTTCCATAGAATTAAACTTTTCTGTTTTACTATGAGACAATACTAAAATTATGTTTTTCTTCAATATAATGGCAAGTATATTGTGAAAATATTGGATAACATTCAAGTTGATGACCCTCTGAAAAGAAGGGGTAATGAATTCAAATAGATGTCAAATAGTGTTCATTTTTTAAAAAGTTAATATACATAGAATAATTTTACTATACCAATACAGTGAAATTATTATGTTTTATGTGCTTTTTTTAAATTTAATTTTATTGTCAAGGTGATGTATTCAAGGAGTTGCAGTAACTGTAAGGTAGTGAATACATAACATGTCGAACTTTTTTACCTCCCCCCTCATTTTTCTCACACTTTTCCTTCACTCCAATACCCCTCACAAGTTGTAATGTAAATTAACAACATATTGTCTTGTGAGTATTGCTATTGCATTGGTTTGCCCTTTGTCTCATCATTTTGTTGTTCCTCTTCCTTTGCCAAATTAAGATAAATGTATATACAATACACAGGGTCCTGAAATCAAATACAGCAGGGAATAAAACATAGGGGAAAAACACAAATGAAAAAAAGAAATCACATTGTACATTAAAAACAACAACCACAAAGAAAAACCTCTGTTTCCATATCTAGGAGTTCATTTTGCTCAGCATGATCTTATATGATCATATATACATAGCTATTGAGCCATTCTGCTCATCTGCTAGGACCATCTTAGACATTTCTTACTTATTACATGAGGGAAACCATGAAATCTTTTCTTTGTGTCTTGCTTATTTTACTTAGGATTTTTCCAAGTCTTTCCATTTTCTTATGAATTGGAAGCATAGAATTCCACCATATATATATACCACATTTTGCCGATTTGTTCATCTACTGAGAGGCATATTGGTTTAAAACATGCTTGCATGTAAGTATCAATTAGGGTCATTCAAAAATGACAGATGCCACCAGACATACTAAAATCATGATTTCTAAGTAAGATAGGATTTTATGGTGGTACAAGTGTTGAGATATCTGGATGAGTCTAATCTTGCACTGAATTAGGCAGGAAGATATCCAATATCATATGGGATAAAAATGGTAGTGAGAAGATATTCCCTTGAGAAAGATATAGGAGGCTGCCAGAAGTATGAAGAAATTCAGATAATTTTGAAGGATTTAGAATTGCAAGCTCAAATATGTCTCTTTAAGTGGAAGGGCAAAAGAAGGGGAGGAGAAGAAAATAACAGAAAGCAGATAATTGTCCCAACTTACAGTATAAAAAGACATAACCTATAACTTCCACGTTAAAGAAAGACCAATATAATACATCCCACTTAATTTAGATACATGCAAAATATTTACTTGGCTTTTCCCACTTTAATGCTCCAAAATAAATGAAGACTTATAAGAAAAGCTATGTGATTGTCATTACTTCAACCTGAACACTAATTGTGATGAGTCCTCTTTTTCTCAGTATGCTCTTAGAAAATACTCCCTAAATTGATGATGTTGTGGCTGATTAGAGTCAGCGTAACGGGCTTCTGCTTGTATCATAGTCCCAGAATGTTTCAATGCAGTTTTTTCTCAAGGTATCCAAGCACACTGTCTGACGCTGTACTTTGAACACACCCTCACACCTAAGCACATTATTTGAAATTGTACATCAGCATTTCTTTGGCACATTCTACTTTGTGCCTTTGTCTTTTTTGCATGTTCCTTTTGATTTCACAGTTGCTCTATTTCCATTTCATCTGTACAAACTGCTAAGAACATTGTTCATCTACTGTGAAGACTCAGGGTCTATGTTGAGGGGGCAGAATAATGTAGGCTCCAGCCTTAGGATTGTCTGAGGACTGTGTTTGGGATTAGGAAAGCTCTTGGAACACCAGGCTAGAGAGGGAAAACCTTCTCTCTCCCTATCTCCAGACACATGTCACAGACTCCTGAGAGCTGAGGAAGTGGCTCTTCTGCTTGCTTAAGCATAGATGAACAGCTGGACAAGCATTTTCCTGAGATTGAAGAAGTGGTTTGAGCTTGCTCTAAAATAGTTTAGATAATAATTTACCTAGACATTGTCTCTCATAGGTTATTGTGTGAATGTTTTCTAACCAAATCTTGGCAAAGATTATGCTTGCTTTTCTTTAAATACCCACTAACAATAAAACACAGCATGCAGTGGCAATTGCTGTTTGCATGCTGCATCCCCTGTGTCCTGGTGATTTCGTGACCCTTACCCAGGGACCCCAACGCACTAGACGTTGACGACTGGCGCTCGAACAGAGACCCTGCATTGTTGAATTCAGGAAGGGATATTCAGATAAGTACTTTTAATTACAGGGTGATGGGACAAGTTAGGTCTACTCCGTACTTACATATACTTAAACATTTACTTGCTGCTTATGGTGTAAATATTTCTTCTTCTGACATAGAAATGTGTATTAATGTAGTTAGGGAATGGAATCCTTGGTTCCCCGATGAAGGAACATTATATGTTGATAATTGGAAACGAGTAAAAAATATTGTAGAAAGAGCTGTTTGAGAAGGGGAAAAGATTCCTATTAGATTTTGGTCCATTTGGGCTATTTTACATACCCTTTTTAAAGCCTTGAATGAGGAAAGATTAATAGCGGACTTAAAGAAAGAGGCCACCCCTTCTATTGTAGATTTACAATTGGACTCTGAGGTTAAGGACGCAATAGGTAAGGATGCATTGCAATTAACAGAGAAAAAACAAGAGGTAAAAAAGGCTGAAAAGGAACAAACTGAAAGGGTAAATAAAATATCTGAGCAAATGGAATTGATTTTATCAAAATTACAACATATGGAGTTGGAAATTAGCAGAGTGAAAGGAGAACCTGAGAAAGTGAAAGTAAAGCAGCCTTCGGCTCTTCCCCTGGCCGATGCAATTTTTACAGCGTCACTCCCTCACAAAACAGAGAGCTCAGACAGTGAGTTTGATGATGAAATGCCTATTTTTTCTTATCCTGTAATTCGACCACCCCCTATGAATGGTATAGCTCAACCAGCCAGATATGAAGGTGTTGCTGTTGATGATATTGGTAAAGTCAAGAAGGCAGTGACGTTGTATGGTCATCGTCTCATTATGTTAAGGAATTGCTTAATGGGCTTGCTCAACATTACAATAATTTTGCTCCTGAGGATTGGAAGATGCTTTGTAGAGCCTTGCTTAAGGAACCTGAATACCAACAATGGCAAATGTGGTTTACTGAGTTATGTACAGAAAGGGCTAGACAAAATGCACAGAGCAGTAACCCACGCCTACAGGTCATAACCTTTCCCATGTTGAGTGGAATAGAACTATATGCAGATGCTCATATGCAAGTGAACTCTCCTGAAGAGATCCATGAGCAGTTAAGAGACATAGGTATTGAGGCATGGGAAAGGATTCGACCGGTAGGAGAGCATTATGGCTCTTGGACTAAAGTAATTCAAAAACCTAATGACCCCTATGTTAAATTTTTATCGCGATTGAAATTGACCTTGGAACGTACTGTTGTGGGAGAGGCTGCAAGTCAACAACTGCTGCGCATGTTGGCTTATGAGAATGCTAATGAGGACTGTAGACGGGCCCTATTGCCTATTAAAGAATCTGGGGATGTGAATACATATTTAAGGGCCTGCAGAGACATTACATCTGAATCCAGGCGTATGCAGGTGTTTGCTGAAACTATGGCCACTACCTGGCATACTTTGCAAACAAAACCCTCTAATCTAAAGTCTTTTGGATGTGGTCAAATTGGACATATAAAAAAAAGTTGTAAAAAAGCTACTGGAGTTAACAAGCGAAGACCAAAAATTTGCCCTAAATGTAAAAAAGGGGAGCACTGGGCAAGGGAGTATAGATCAAAAATGAACAATAAAAAAAATCCTATAAAAGATGCTTTCCCTTTATATTTAAAGATTTTGGATTAATAATAGCACCTAAAAAATACAAAAAGATACGGTGGTAAAATATTTAGGATATGTTGTTTCTAGACAAACAGTGACACCTCAAAAAATATCTTTATGACGTGATCAATTACACATGTTAAATAATTTTCAAAAGCTATTAGGAGATATTAATTGGATGCGACCGGCCTTAAAAATTTCTACTTATCAGTTACATAATTTGTTTTCTTTATTACAAGGGGATCCTGATTTACATAGCAAAAAAACTTTAACTAAGGAAGCTAAAAAAAATTACAATTTATAGAACAGAGAATAAAAGAAATGTTTTTACATCTAGTAACACTAAATCAACCCATAAATTTATATATTTTAGATACATGGAAATACCCAACAGGAATTTTAGGACAAAATGAGCTACCATTAGAATGGATTTATACACGGCATAGATTTACAAAAAATAATATGCCTTATAAACAACAGTTGGCAATTATTATTCAATAGGCCAGGCAACGGGTATTTACCCTATCGGGGTATGATTTAAAATTATTTTTCCTTTGCCAAAAGACCAAGTAGAATATTTGTTAAACATGTCTGAAATGCTACAAATAGCATTAGTAAATTTTACTGGACAATTTTCCTATCATTTTCCCAAAGGTAGATTGTGGGATTGCTTGCGTAGTAAACAACAATTTGTCATTAATGATATAATTACCAAGGCCCCTATTCCCACTGCTCTTACCGTTTTTACAGATGGCTCCAAAACAAAAAGTGCTTATTGGACAAAAAACAAATATTGGGTACAAACAACTACTTTAACATCAGTTCAACAAAATGAACTTTTTGCTATTATTAAAGTGTTACAAGATTTTGTGGGAGATATTAATATTGTTACTGATTCTGCCTATGCTGTAGGAGTTGTGACTAATACAGTCACTGCTGTTACTTATTCATCTAAACCCCAGCTAAACCAATTATTTAAACAATTACAAGCATTACTACAACAACGTAATGCCAAAGTGTTTGTAACTCACATTAGGGCTCACTCTTCGTTACCTGGTTACCTTGTATATGGCAATAATCAGGTTGATAAATTAGTTAGTTTTGCTTCTGCTGAACAGGATTATGCTCATTTACATACAAATGCTGTCCTTTTACATATGCATTATAAAATACCTTATTCTCAAGCTAAACAAATTATAAAAAGGTGTCCTATTTGCAGATAAATGCATTTAAGAGTTGTACCTGCTGGAGTAAATCCTCGAGGATTACAACCTAATGAGCTCTGGCAAATGGATATAACCCAAGTGAAAGCCTTTGGCCGTTTTTCCTTTGTACATGTTACAATAAATACTTATTCTAAATTTGTTTGGGCTTCTGCCCTTATGGGAGAAACTGTTAACCATGTAATAGAACACTTATTGGAAGCTTTTGCCATTATGGGAGTGCCTGCCAAAATAAAGACTGATAATGGACCAGCCTATAAAAGTATTAAATTTAAAAGATTTTGTGAACTTTATGATGTGGTACATATTACAGGAATAGAATATAACCCCCAAGGACAAGCCATTATTAAACGAGTTCATGGCACACTAAAATAACAAATTAAAAAATTAAAAAGGAGGAAAAGGTTGGATAAAGGTATGGATATTTTGTGGTTTTCCATGCAAAATCCTAAAACAATTTTACATCAAGCTCTTTTTGTTCTTAATTTTTTTAACTTACCACAAGGAGATATTTTAACTAGAGCTGAGCGCCATTTTGAACAAATATCAGAAAAACCTTATTTAAATGCTCCCATAAGGATTAAGATTACATTGAACACAAGATGACAACTAGGAACATTATTACCTAAGGGGCGAGGATAGGGTTTTGTGTATACACAGGATAGCAAACAATGCTGGCTTCCTGCGAGATGGATACAGACACGGCCCAGTGAGGACAGCACGGTATCCTGCAAGGAATCAGCCACCAGTTGAGAAAGAAGAAAGCCCTGCTGCCCACCTGGGGGCAGGTTAAAAAGTTGACTGGAGAAGGACAAAAGATGTTACAACGCACTGGTAAATCTGTCACACTGGTAAACCTGTCACGGCTGAGAACTTGTTCCTGGCCATGTGTGCCCTGCTTACTGTAAACTCTGTCCATGCTAATGCTTACGTAAGTTATTGGGCCTTTGTTCCTAACCCTCCTTTATTGGAACCTGTTGTTTGGAGAGAAATGGATGTAACCATCTATTCTGTTCCTGCTATTTTATCTCCTCCTTGGAATAATTTGACATTTTATAATAAGGATGATGGTAGCTTTTTTAATTTTACTTACTATACTCATTCCTTGCCTGTTTGTTTGGGGCCTCCTCCTTGTTTAGTTATGAATTGGCAACATTGGGTTTTACCTGGGAAATGCACTTTCAATTGTAGAACACAGCTACAGCAATTAACTACTTGGTCCATTAATAGTAGCTGGGAAAGTGTCACCTTTGATGGTGAGTTATCCTTACCTATGTGCCCTGATTTTACTTATATTGATTTAAAATATAAGCCTTTTGTGTGGCAAGAGTGCAGAGGAACATTTGGAAAAATGTTCAATAATTTCATTAATTGGGGACCTTTTGGACAGTTTATTAACACATGTTTAGAATGGAATATTACCAGATGTGATTTATCAAATGTTACTAGGATGCCGGATGCCATTAATGGATCGCTTACTGGAGCTCGATTGATGGCCTGGGGAGATGGAGGCATTGCAGATGCCCGATGGGCTTTCATGGCTGCACCCACTGCTGTTCAGACTCATCTTTGGAAGGTCGCAGCGGCGCTAAAACCCGTGATGCTATCAAATGGATTGTTTTTCGTTTTTCGGGGATGTCAAACTCTGCGTCCACTTATAATTTTACTTTGTATAAATCTTATAATGTAACTGCTTGTGTATCCCTGCCTTATGTATTTTTGGTGGGAAACTTTACATTTTCTCCTACTATTTCTTGTTTCAATTGTCGCCTGTATTCTTGTGTTAATTCCTCTCCTAATTTTAATGACAGTGATAGTATTATGATTTTACAACAAAGAACTTATATTTGGCTACCTGTTAAATTAGGAAGAGAATGGTCCCAAAATCCTTTGGATAGTGTTGTTATTGAATTTTTTACCAAACTGCTAAAACGCACAAAACGTATGATTGGAGCCATTGTGGCTGTGATTTTAAGCTTAATTGCTATTACCACTGTTGCTGCATTGTCTGGAATTGCCCTGCACACTTCCTTACAAACTAAACACTTTGTGGAAGAATGGCACCGGGATTCACATGAATTGTGGGTCTCACAGGTAGAAATTGATGCTTGATTACAAACACAGATTAATGTTGTTAAACAGACAGTGGGATGGTTAGGAAAAAAGTTATTGGTTGTGGAAAAACAGTTATTGTTAAAATGTGATTAAAATTCGACTACCTTTTACATTACTAATGTAAAATATAATAAATCTTTACATGATTGGAATATAATACAACAGTATTTATCTAAAAATTCTACTGCTGCTCAATTGATTGCTCAGTTACAATTTAATGTACATGATATTTTTGGTAAACAATTTACAAATGATGATGCTTCTAATATTGCTGATACATTTATTAAACAGTTGGAAGGGTTGGATCCGAAAGGAATACTACAAAGCATTTCACATACTGCTAGTGGTATGGAAATTATTATTGTTATTATTCTGTTTGCGCTTGTGCTGTTATATTTGATTTTTATGAAGCCAATGCAAGCTTCTATGATAACCCTGTGGAAAGCTTTACTTTTAAAACAAAAGAAAAAAGAAGGAGATTGTGAAGACTCAGGGTCTGTGTTGAGGGGGCAGAATGATGCAGGCTCCAGCCTTAGGATTGTCTGAGGACTGTGTTTGGGATTAGGAAAGCTCTTGGAATGCCAGGCTAGAGAGGGAAAACCTTCTCTCTCCCTATCTCCAGACACATGTCACAGACTCCTGAGAGCTGAGGAAGTAGCTCTTCTGCTTGCTTAAGCATAGGTGAACAGCTGGTCAAGCATTTTCCTGAGATTGGAGAAGTGGTTTGAGCTTGCTCTAAAATAGTTTAGATAATAATATACCTAGACATTGTCTCATAGGTTAAGTAAAAATGTATCTGTGGAAATTTTTTGTGTGAATGTTTTCTAACCAAATCTTGGCAAAGATTATGCTTGCTTGTCTTTAAATACCCACTAACAATAAAACACAGCATGCAGTGGCAATTGCTGTTTGCATGCTGCATCCCGTGTCCTGGTGATTTCGTGACCCTTACCCAGGGACCCCAATGCACTAGACGTTGACAATCTACCACTTCTTGTTTGCACATACCCATTCTATGTATGAAGGTACTTTGTCCATGTTAACCAATAGGGTAGTACTCACTCTCTGAGGAGAAAAGTTCCAGAGTATAACTCTATGACCACATTAAAGGGTGTAGAATTTAAAGCATTTTGAGACAAACATTGATATTTGAATTAGAAGGCTCCTTAGGGATATTTTCTTGGAGCTCATTAGTTTACCCAGGAGAAATATAAATATTCACACACTTTGGAACTAATTAGTAAGAAACTGAATTAACACTAGATCCTAGACATTGTGTTATTACAAGTCACCATTGTATTATTATTACATCAGAATCCTTCCCTACTTGCATATGTGTATCAGAAAATGAAAGAAAGGCATTAAAGCAAAATGTCTTATTTTTTAGGCATTTAATCCTTGTGGGGAGGGTAATGTCTGAACTCTTCCATTCAATAAAACCTTGAAGTTTATAAGAGCATTTCCTACATACAAGAATTTGTGGCAGGTTGATTGGCAGGGTATTTCAGCATGGAGATATCCCTAACAAGAATTAGATTTAAATAGAGCATATGGCAGTTATGACGTCTCAATGGATATTGAGGCATTTTCTATTCTAAAGAAGAATCAATTTGAGGAGTCTTCAGTAACATCAGTAAAACTGTAAGTTCAACCTAGTACTTGATGTTACTTGTTCTACATTTATAATGAATAGGCTGATAAGATGTCCAAACATATCTAATGATATTTCTATAAAATCCCAAACTGATGTAGATACATGGGTCACTCATTGGAACTGTAGGGCAAATTAGGCTTGTCTTTGCTGTAGTTCAATCCATAATCTCCTGGCCAGTCTTCAAAAATATTCACAGAATATCTCTAAGTAAAGGTCATGACAGTTACATCTGTATAATACTTCTAAGGTCAGGATAAGAGCATTTGTTCCTAACATTTAAAATCAACAGGATCTGTTGAATTCATGGATCTAGAGTTTTATTTCATATCTCAAAATTTCATCAATATAACTTACATCTCTACCAGTTCACCAAAACACTGTTCTTATTGAACTTGTCTGTGTCCTTTTAGTTTTCGAATCCAAATAGCATATTTCTTCAATACCTCTGTAAGTTTTGACCTTTTCTTCCTGCAAATTCTTTCCTTTCTTTACTTCTGTAAATCTGTTTTTATTACTTTCTTGTTTCCTTATTTATCTCTTTCTTCCAATCTTGTCCACACTGGTGCTCAAATTGCTTATACTTATGTCATAACTTTTCTTTTCCTCTTCCCTTTAATAATGCCCCCAATTTTATCATTCTTTTTCATATTCATGGTCGAGGATATTTTGATGATGTCTAAAAAGATCTATTGGGCTGGGAAGGTAGTTCAGTGGTAGAGAGCTTGACTTGCATGCATGAGGCCCTGGGTTCGATTCCCCAGCACCACATAAGCAAAAAGAAAAAAAGCCGGAAGTGACACTGTGGCTCAAGTGGTAGAGCGCTAGCCTTGAGCTGAAGAGCTGAGGGACAGCGCCCAGGCCCAGAGTTCTGGCCCCACGACAGGACCCAAAAATAAAAATAAAAATAAATAAAAAGATATATCTTTGCATCTGTTTAATATAAACTTTAGAACTACCAGAGAGTTTTTTCCCCTAAATCCATCATTTTCACCTGTAATCCTTATCACCAAGAATATCACTAACACATTTGCCTGGTCATAGATGTAGAACCCTTTAGATTTCTTCTTATCCTTCTACTCCCACCCATTAGATACGATGAATGATCAAGATTTTCTCAGTTTCTGTCACTAATATGATTTCTTGTTTTGTTTGTTTTTGTTTTTGTTGGTCGTGGGGCTTGAACTCTGGGCCTGGGTACTGTCCCTGTGCTCTTCAGCTCAAGGCGAGCACTCTACCTCTTGAGCTACAGCACCACTTTGGGTTTTCTAGTGGTATTTATTGGAGATCAGCGTTTCATGGACTTTTCTGCCTGGGCTGGCTTTGAACCGTGATCCTCAGATCTCAGCCTCCTGAGTAGATAGGATTACAGGAATGAGCCACTGGCACCCAGCACTAATATGATTTCTATGTACTCCTTTTTATGCCCCTGACACAAGTCTGTTTCATGTACTCATCACTGGTCACCTAGTCTTAAACAACTTTTTACAAAGTATGTTTTTTTTTCCCCATAGTCTTTTCATATTGATCCTCTCCCTCACCAAATTACTGCTCCTTGTAAGCATGCAGAGGGAAGAGCTCAGACACAAATTCTAGTATCATTATTTACTCACTACATTGACTGTTGGGCCTTACATTTCTCATATGTAAATGGATGTAATCTACCAGAAATATTGAGGAATACATTTGCTTACTCCTAGAGCAAGAAAAAAGAAAAGTGAAGAGTCCTTACATTTTCCACCTTAGCTTACAAATAAGGAAAGAATCAAATTCAGTTTGTTGGTATAAAGTCACAAATTGTTTCATCCAGAAGTAAAAATAAATTTTACCTCCTGGCTCTAAGGCCTGTGTCCTTTTAAGGCACCTACAGATATGTAAGTGGTATTATGTAAATTGGGTCATGTGTCTACAGCTGTATTGAAGAACATACTCAACATATCATTGGAAAACATTGGTTATTGAATAGTATCTATATAAGAATGTTACTTGAACTAATCACATTAAGTTGAAAACTAATTGTAGTCCATCAAAATTTTTCTTACTGCTTTACCTGTTGCCAAGTGTTCTTCATCAATTTATACATAGATTTTCTCCAGTGAACTGGATAGAAACCAAAACTGACCAAGGATTTCTGCCTAATGAGTGAAGCATGCTTGAGGCATGTGTTGTTACCTTCTAGGAATATATAAACAAGCCACTGGCTATGTAGGTGGTGAAAGGCTTTCTCCTAAATTCCCAAGGCTAGAACAAACAAGATCATTTGATAACAAAGCACTCAGCTTATTATATTTTATCTATGTGGGATAATCAACATGTGGAAATAAACGATTTTATTTAAAAGCAAACAATTCCACCAAAAAAGTGAGTATACATTAGAGAGACTTCAAGAATAACATTAGGGTTTTTACTGTCTCACCTGATTATGTGATTGTATTTCTTGATATTGAAACTCTCCTCTTGTTATTCTTTTTTTTTTTTTGGTCCGGTCGTGGGGCCTGAACTCGGCCTGGGCGCTGTCCCTCAGCTCTTCAGCTCAAGGCTAGCACTCTACCACTTGAGCCACAGCGCCACTTCCAGCTTTTTTGCTTACGTGGTGCTGAAGAATCGAACCCAGGGCCTCAAGCATGCAAGGCAAGCGCTCTACCACTGAGCCACCTTCCCAGTCCCTTGTTATTCTTATTGTATGTAATCCAATGCTGTTTATTACTATGTATTCAATGTGGGAAATCTAGCTTCAAAGATGTCTAAAAATTTTTCCTTTTAAATCATATCATTGTCATTATCAGGGTACACTGTAGTCATCATCATCTTCAACAAAATTATTATTAGCATCATAAGTGCTAATTATTGAAAGTCTGATATGTGTCTATGATTTTGTATTATTTGTATTTTTATTAATAATTTTAATATTACCACTGTGCATGCATCCATGTTAAATTTTTTTTTTTTTTTTTTTTTTTTTTGCCAGTCATGGGGCCTGAGCTCTGGGCCTGGGCGCTGTCCCTCAGCTCTTCAGCTCAAGGCTAGCACTCTACCATTTGAGCCACAGTGCCACTTCTGGCTTTTTTCTCTGCTTATGTGGTGCTGAGGAATCGAACCCAGGGCCTCATGCATGCAAGGCAAGCACTCTACCACTCAGCCACCTTCCCAGCCCCTCCATGTTAAATTTTTGAATAAATAAACAAAAAAAACTAAAGCATAACAGGTAGCTTGACTATGTGATTATAACAAATTATTGGACAGATTTTTGAAGCATTGCACATTCCTAACCAGTATGAATTAACTTCCTCTCTCCCTGTCATTCCACACAAATATTTAAGGGTTTGAACAGAATTTTTTCAAGTAATATACTATAAATGTTACTACAACATTATGTGTATATCTAAAATTACATTGAAAATAATATACTCTACTTTCTAGTGAAATATTAGTCATTTTACTCTAGGAAAATTTTGGAAAAATAGATTGTATATCTTTGAAATGAAAAAGGTAAGAAATAGTAGCATAAAAGTTTTATAGGGATGGGCTGGGAAGATGGCTCAGTGGTAGAGTGCTTGCCTTGCATGCATGAGGCCCTGGTTTTGATTCCTCAGCACCACATAAGCAAAAAAGAAAAAAGCTGGAAGTGGCACTGTGGCTTAAGTGGTAGATGGCTAGCCTTGAGCTGAAGAGCTGAGGGACAGCGCCCAGGCCCAGGGTTCAGGCCCCACAACTGGACCAAAAAAAAAGTTTTAGAGGGAGTCTGTCTTCAAAAATATGTGTGTGTGTGTGTGTGTGTGTGTATAAATGTTATGTGTAGAGGGAATTTGTCATCAGCATATATACATATATATATATATCTAAATTTATGTATAGAATTATGTGCACTATAGTGAAACAAACATCTTAAAACATAATTAAAATTAAAAAAAATTATCAAACTAAGTGCCAGTAACTCACGTCTATAATTCTAGCTAGTCTGGTGGCTGAGATCTAACAATTGTTTTCACATCTACCCCGGACAGAAAAGTACTTGTTAGATCCTTATCTCCAATTAACCACTCAAAAACAGAAATTAGCCCTGTGCTTCAAGTTGTGAAGTGCTGGCCTTGAGCACAAAAAGGCTTAGGGACAATGCCCAGGCCTTGAAAACAACAACAACAACAACATGTATCACATTAATTTCACAAACGCATCTTTTAACTGCTGTGAAAAATCTTTTAGAAACATGAATATATGCCCCTGGAAAATGTTAAGTAAAAAAGATAGAATATTTATGTCTATGTCAAAGAAATGACTATTTAGATTGTTTAAGATATTTAGGTAATGATTAGGAATTAAGAATAATGATAGGTAATAATTGGGACTGGTCTTTTATTCTATTTTATGATAGTAATAAAATGATACTTTTAATGATTATATAAAATTACTCTTGTTTGGTATTTGAATTATAATAAGTGATAAACATTTTTACAAGTTTTATTATTGTGAAAATTCCGTACAGAGGCATTACAATTACATGGACAAGGTAATGAGTATATTTCTTTTCAACCATTGTTGCTTCCTCCTTTGTTTCCCCTACACATCCCTTCCATATCCCCCCACACTGATCCCCACTTCCTCCCTCCCACATCCACTGGCCAAAGTTGTAAAGTTCGTTTTTCGACATAACAAAAATAACCCCAGCTTTCACTGTATTTGATGCTGGTATAATTTGTGGAGGTGAAGGGAAAAAAACAAATCGTTTAAATAGGAATACAGGTGAAATCATTGCAACAATGAGATGTACCAGTCATTATGTTGAAAAATGAACTTTACAACTTTGGTGGGGGGATGGGGATCGGGTAAGGAGGGGTCTGAGAAGGGGTGAAAAGAAGAAACAAAAGAGGAAGCAACAATGCTTGATAAGAAATGTACTCATTATATTGCTCATGTAATCGTAATCCATCTGTACGGTATTTCCACAATAAAAATAAATACCTCTCAGTCCTATCTCTCAACATTACCGGACTTAACTCACCAATTAAGCGACATAGATTGTCTAGTTGGATTACAAAGCAAGATCCTTCTATCTGCTGCCTTCAGGACCACACCTTGCCCATAAAAACAAACACATTTTCAAAGTGAAAGACTGGAATAAAATCTACCAAGCAAATGACTCCCATAAACAGGCGGGAGTTGCAATCCTAATATCAGATAAAATAGACTTCAAATTAAAATTAGTTAGAAGAGAAAAAGAAGGTTGGTACATACTAATTAAGGGATCACCCTTCAGGAGAATATTACAATTCTAAATATCTATTTGCCAAACAACAGAGCACCCAAATTTCTCCAAGAAACACTACTTTCCCTCAAATCCCACATAGATCCAAAGACATTAACTGTTGGGGACTTTAAAACACAACTATCCCCACTAGATAGATCAACTCGGCAAAAACTCAATAGAGAAACTGCAGATCTAACCAACTGCAAGGATCAACTAGATTTAACAGACATCTACCGAATATTTCACCCAGCAGCATCAGAAGACACGTTTTTCTCAGCAGCACAAAGAACATTTTGCAAAATAGCAACATTTTAGGTCACAAAGCAAACCTCCATTTTCAGAAATATTGAAGTTATACCTTGAATTCTCTCAGACCACAAGGAAATAAAATTAGAATTCAACACCAAAAGCTACCAAAGAAAGTCCTGTAACAATTGGATGCTGAACAACACACTGTTGAATCACCAGTAAGTCACGTAAGAGATTAGAAAGGAAATTCAAATGTTCATGATTTTCAACAAAAACGAACACACAAATTACCAGCTCCCCTGGGACACAGAAAAGGCAGTACTCAGAAGCAAGTTGGAGAGATCTGAAACCAACAATTTAATGAGACATCTGAACCTCCTTGAAAAAGAGCAGCAATATAAACCCCAATCCAGTAGATGGAAAGAAATAATTAAATTTAAATCAGAATTAAATGAATTAGAATCCAAATAAAACATAGAAAGATTCAACAAAACAATGAGTTGGTTCTTTGAAAAAATTAACAAAATTGACAGAGCCTTAGCAAATCTTATCAGAAAAAGATGAGAACACACCCAAATAAATAAACTCAGAGATGAGAATGGAAACCACCAGAGAAACAACCAAGATTCAGAACATTATAAGGGAATACTTCTCAAAACTATGCTAATAAGTTTGAGAACTTGGCAGAAATGGACCTTTTCCTAGCAAATATCAACATGCCAAAACTAAACCAAGATGAGTTAAACCATTTTAACAGGCCCATATCAAGCATTGAGATAGAAACAGCAATAAGAGAAGTCCCATCTAAGAAAAGCCCAGGACCACACAGATTTACAGCAGAATTCTACAAGGCCTTCAAAGCAGAGCTCACACCAATAGCCCTTCAATGAAACTCAAAGAGAAAGTTCACTACCGAACTCATTCTATGAAGACATCATAACCCTCATCCCAAAACCAGGCAGGGACTCATCAAAGAAAGAGAACTATAGACCTGTTTCTTTGATGAACATTGATGCAAAACTTCTCAACAAAATTTTGGCCAATTGACTTCAACAATTCATCCAAAAAATCATACACTACAATTAAACAGGATTCATTTCAGGGATGCAAAGCTGGGTCAATATACGCAAATCAATTAATATAATTCATCACATTAACAGGAGCAAGGATAAGAACCACATGGTTATCTCAATAGATGCAGAAAAGGCATTTGACAAGATTCAACACCCATTGATGATGAAGGCTCTGGAAAAATTAGAAATCCAGGGAACATTTCTCAATAAAATAAAGACTGTATATAACAAACTTACAGCCAGCATTATACTTAATGGTGAAAAACTAGTCATTTCCTCTTAAATCAGGAATGAGACAAAGCTGTCCTTTCTCACCACTTCTCTTCAATCCAGTATTAGAATGCCTAGCTACAGCAATAAGACAAGATGCAAACATAAAATGGATCTAAATAAGGAAAGATGAAGTAAAACTCTCCCTCTTTGCAGATGATATGATCTTGTATTTAAAGAATCCCACGGACTCCACTCCCAAATTATTCAAGCTTATGCAAAACTTGGGCAAAGTAGCAGGGTATAAATTTAACCTTCAAAGACCAATGGCTTTTCTGTATGTCAACAATGAGAAAAGGGTGGCTGAAATCAGGAAAGCAACTCCATTTGTAATAGCTCCACAAAAAATAAAATACCTAGGAATTAACTTAACCAAAGAAATGAAGGACCTCTATGATGAAAACTTTAAAACCCTGAAAAAGGAAATCAAAACAGAACTTAGAAAGTGGCAAAAACTCCCATGCTTCTGGATTGGAAGGAGCAACATCATGAAAATGGCAATACTTCCCAAGGCTATCTACAAATTCAATGCAATACCTATCAATATCCCAAACTCATTCTTCAAGGAATAGAAGAGACAATCCAAAAATTCATATGGAACAATAAAAGACCCTGAATAGCAAAAAAGATCCTTAACAGAAAGAACAGTGCTGGAGGAATATCAATACCAAATTTCAAACTCTACTATAATGCCATAATATTCAAAACAGTACTGGCACAAGAACACACTTCAAGACCAATGGAATAGAATTGAACCTACAGATATATAGCAATCTAATCTTCAATAAGGAAGCTAAAAAATTAGAGTGGAAGAAAGACAGCCTTTTAAGTAAATGGTGCTGGCAAAATTGGTTAATACCTTGTAAAAAACCAAAGCTAGATCCTTATATATCACCCTACACAAGAATCAACTCCAAATGGATCAAAGACCTTGGAGTCAAAGCAGACACTCTGTAAACATTACAGGATGCAATAGGAGAAACCATAGGTATACTTAGAACAGGCTGAAATTTTATTAATAGAGACCCAGAAACATAACAAATCAAAGAAAGGTTGGACAAATGGGATTGCATGAAATTGCAGAGCTTCTGCAAGGCAAAGGACATAGCTAGCAAGATAAATAGGAAGCCCACGGATTGGGAGAAGATCTTCATTAGCCATACAATGGACAAGGGTCTCATATCTAAAATATACCTGGAACTCAAACAATTAAATCCCCCGACAACAAATCCTCAAAGAAACAACTGCCCAATAAGTAAGTGGGCTAAAGACTTAAAGAGAAACTTCTCTGAAGAGGAAAGAAGGATGGCTGATAGACATATGAAGAAATGCTCAACTTCTCTAGCCATAAAAGAAATGCAAATCAGCACAACATTGAGATACCACCTCAGCCCAGTTAGAATGGCTAGAGTCAAGAACTCTAATAACAACAGATGCTGGAGGAGATGGGGACAGAATGGAACCTTACCGCATTGTTGGTGGTTGTGTAAAGTTGTTCAACCACTTTGGAAAGTAGTATGGAGTTTCCTCAAAAGACTCCACGTAAAGCTCCCCTATGACCCAGCAATCCCATTTTTTGTGCATTTACTCAAATGATCACAAACAAGACCACACTAAAGCTACAAGCACAACTATGTTTATTGTAACATTATTTACCATAGGTAACATATGAAACCAACCCAGATGTCCATTAGATGAATGGATCAAGAAAATGTGGTATATATACACAATGGAATTCTATGCCTCCATCAGAAAGAATGACATTGCCCCATTTGTTAGGAAATGGAAAGACTTGGAAAAAATTAAGTGAAGTAAGCCAGGCCCAAAGAAACATAGGTCCCATGGTTTCCCTTATTTGCAATAGCTAGTATATGTCTGAGACAAGCAGAAAAGGTAAGATAAGTTCATGTTAGGTGAAATGAACCACAAGATAAGTATTCAAATGTTTTTTTTTTTTCTTGAAATTGTTTCTAACATATTTATAAGATGATTTCTTTGTTGCTTTGTATGTCCCTCCCCCACGGTATAACCCCTGCTTTCATTATATTTGATATTGGTATAATTTGTGGAGGGAAAGGGAAAAAACAAACCTTTAAATAGGGATACATTGGACCCATTGCAACGATGAGCTATACAAGTCATTATGTCGAATAACGAACTTTACAACTTTCGCTGGGGGTAGGGAGTTGGGGGGGGGTAGGGGAGGAGATGGGAAGGGATGGAAAGGGGAAACAATGGAGGAGGCAACAATGCTTGATAAGAAATGTACTTATTACCTTGCCCATGTAATTGTAACCCCTCTGTATGGTATTTTGCCAATAAAAATTTTTAAAAAATTGTCACAAAACACATTTTTGACAGAATAAACATTAATGTATCACCTAGAATCTGGGTATGGTTAGTAACTCTAGAGGATTTTCTCATACTTTCAGAATTTTCATAAACATATATAAAAGAAGTCAAATGAGGTGGTTTATACCTATAATCGTAGCTACTCTGAAAATGGAAATGTCGATAGTTGCAGTTCAAGTTCAAGCTGGAAAACATACAAGAGACCTCCATCTCAATCAATAAAAGCTGGGTGTGCCAATGTATGGCTATCATCCTACCTATGTTGAACATAAAACTAGGAAGTTCACTATCCAGGTATCCTAGGAATAAACAAATACAAGATTCTATCTCAAAAAAAATCAAAGCAGGGGTTAGGAAGGTGGCTCAGTGGTAGAGCACTTGCCTTGCATGCCTGAGGCACTGGGTTCAATTCCTCAGCACTACATAAGCAAAAAGAAAAAAGCCGGAAGTGGCACTGTGTCTCAAGTGGTAGAGCGCTAGCCTTGAGCTGAAGAGCTGAGGAACAGCGCCCAGGCCCAGAGTTCAGGCCCCACAACTGGACCCAAAAAACAAACAAACAAACAAACAATCAAAGCAAAAATTGCTGGATGTGGCATGATTCAAGTGGTCAGGTGCCTGCCTGGCAAATGCAAGGCTCTGAATTTGAATCCAAGTACTTACCTCAAAAAATTAAAAGTAAACAATATGAATTAATTTTCTAAATAACTTCTCAGTGTAATTATCTTATATATTCTCCAAATAATCTTGTAGTGAACACAGAGAATTGATTAAGCCAGATAAATATAATACTCCAGAATCATAGAATGGCTCAGAGGTCAGCTCTGAGATCAATTCAGTGTCTGGATCTTACTGTTCTTAGATCCACAATCTTATGGGAAAAGAAAAAGAATGTATAATTACAATACATTTATTTACAATCTTCATCCAACTTCACATATTGAAATTCTATCTCAAATATAATGTTATAGAAGTTGTCCTTTGTGTGTGTATGTGGATATGTGGATGGTAATTAAGTCGTGGAGGCAAGCCTTCATTAATGGTATTTAAATAAACAAAACCGAATAGATTTCAATCCTGATCTTTAATACAGTGCATCAATCTGAAAAACAAAAATCCTGACTATGCTGGCATTGCAATCTTGGGCCTCCAGGCTCCAGAATGTAGAAATAAATCTGTTGTTTATAACCAATTCAGTGTCTGGTAATTTGTCATCATAGGTCAAAAGGACTAACATTAAGCCATCTGAAAAGAACAGTTGTGGTTTCTTTCTTCTTTTTTTTTGTCGGTCATGGGGCCTAAACTCTGGGCCTGGGAGCTGTCCCTCAGCTCTTCAGCTCAAGGCTAGAGCTCTTCCAATTGAGCCTCAGCCCTACGTCTGGCTTTTTCTGCTTTGTGGTGCTGAGGAATCAAACTAAGGGCCTCATGCATGCAAGGCAAGCACTCTACCACTGAGCCACCTTCCCAGCCCTGGTTTCTCTATTTTCTTTTTCCATCTTTCCAGAGGCCCTTTGATATTGAAAAATGCTAAGACTCCATACAGAAAAATTTTAAAACTGCCCTGTTGTTCAACTCTGACTTCACAAATTTTGGAGTGTAAAGAATGACATCAAGTACCTAAGAGACTGAATACAGGACACTTCATTATCTTCTGCTTTGCTCATCAGCACCTGGTGCAAATTTACACTATATAAACAAGTCAACTAACAGTAGTTATGACAAATTTTAAAAATGCATAGCCTGAAAACACTTTATGAACACTCGCACTGTAGTCCCATTGGCTCCCATGTCCAAAATAAGAAACAAAGGCTTAAAGAGAGGTAGGTAATTTACTCCAGGTTGCAAAAACTGGTATATTGGTACATTTAAACTCAGACTACTCTATATCCATACTTAGGCTAACATACCATGGGCATTTATTTTTCTACAGAAATAAAAGTCTCACAGACCTTTTTTCAAGTTCTAGACATATGTTCTACCATGATATCTCTATCCTGGGTGCTTTACTGGTGCCCCCAAGTCATATCAGCTGAAGTTGATACATCTGTACCCACTCAAATAAAAATGGCTGAGACTTGGGCAACTGTACTTTTAAAACCTCCTGTGCAGTAAAAATGTGTAATTAACAGTATGAAATCCTGGGCTAGAGAATAAATTTTCTATGATGGTGTTAGGCCCACCTCACAAATCTTTCTTGGTCTCTCTCCTTCCTTCCTTTTTAGTGCTGGGAATTGAACCCAGGACCCTGTGCATATTAAGAACGTGCCATAACTCCAAGCTATATGACCATTTCAATAGCTCCAATTTCACTCTCCAATTCACTGCTACATTGTTCCTGATACTTTACATTCCCTGAGCACAATATTTGGAGATTATTGAACTTCATAAGCTTTTCATAATTTTACAGAATATTTATTTCCTCCTTCCTATGTATCATGACACTGTGCAAGAAGGATTTGGTTGAACTCTCCAGGCAGAGTTCATAGCTCATCATCAGGTTCTATTTTACATGCATATCATTATATTAATACATTTAGAATAACAACGCACTTAAATAATTGTTTCTCTTCTTCAGACTATTGGTAGACCCATGTTCTATTGTAGCTTTTATATAAACAGGAATAGAATTTTTCTTGTCTTATTTTCCTTTTTTTGACTTGGTACAAATTTTCCTGATTTTATAGAACTGTTTTTTTCCAAGAATATTTTTTTCAGGACATTTCTGCATATTGTGTATACTACAATTAAGAGATTTCCAGCCAAAGAAAACAACTCAGAATTCTAGAGGTTAATGACTATACTCTGGATTCCTGTGCATTGGCACTGCATTTGGCATCTCAGTGTTACAACAATAGACAATTTATATTGAAAGTTGCTTTCTTTTTGGTTTCCCATTTTGAGCCATATAACTCATTTAAGGTGTACAGCAAGTTAACCATGGGAGTATGAGCTGGTAATCTTTTTTTTAAAAAAATTTATTGTAAAGATACTGTATAGAGGGGTTACAGTTACATGAGTAAGGTAATGAGTACATTTCCTCTTAAGCATTTTACCCCCTTCTTTGTTTTCCCCCTACATTCCCTTCCCTCCTTACTTCCCCAACTCCTCCTTCCCCCTATCTTGAAATTGTGAAGTTCGTTTTCAACATAGTGTATTGTACATCTCATCGTTACAATTGGTCAACCTGTATCCTTGCTTCAGCATTTTGTTATTTCTCTTCCCCTCCCCAAATTAGAAAAAATATATATATACAAGATGCAGGGAACCGGAATGAAATACAGTGACAACAGAGAATATATGAGCTGGCCATCTTTAGCCTTCAAATTCCAAAACAAAAGCAAGCAATGAATGATAAAAATTGTTCATAAGGGTACTCTCAGCCTTCCAATTGGTGTTCTGATTCTTCCATTAAAATAAAATCTTGTTAGAATCAAATTCTGATCCAGGCTAAAATGCAATACCCATGAAAATGAAGACATTAAGTTGGTATTAGTTAAATATGCCTTCCTATTAATGGAATGCCACAGAAAAGGGTTTCACAAAAATGATGATAGCAAGAGGGATTTTGGACAAAGGCATTAAAGTGGGTAAGGCTTGTAAAAGTTACAAAACTGGAACTTCATGCTGGGAAAAAGATTAACTTCACAGGGAGGAATAACTTACTATTTTAGATGAGCCAAGTTAAGATGGATCATTTGATGATGCATTTAATATTATGGAGACAACAAAGAGTTTCAGTGATTGAGACAGTTCAATTAATTATGGAATTTATAAGCACTGGACTCCCATGTAATCATTATAAGTGATGTTCTTAGAACAGTATGCAATTTCTAAGGATGTTATTGGATAGGAAATATATGCATGATATAATGAGATGAAAAGTCAAATTATAAAGTAGGCTCACACCTGTAATCCTACCTACTCACAAGGGTGAGATTTGAAGATCATGGTTCAAAGTCAGCCCCTGGAGGAAAATCTATTTAACCACCGAAATGCCAGAAATGGAGATGTGGCTAGCGTTGAGGAAAAAGAAAAGCAGAGAACAATGTGTAGGCCCCGAATTCAAGCTCCAGTTTTGGCAATAAACAAATGAATAATTAAACAAACGTATGACCCCAAAGTGAAGGAAAATATGTATATGCATATATGCGTGGCAGAAGGGTCTAACTGTGGTGTTCCAGTGTTCACCTTGTGGAGCTCCAGAATGGGGACAGCACAAACATTTACTTAAAGGAAATCAAAAGTGACAATATATTGGAAATGATCTGTACACTGCGGGGGGGGGGGTGATTGAGAGAGCGAGGGAAAGAGGAAGAAAAATGAGGGAGGGGAAACAAGTTAGGAAATGTTATCACTACCTTACTTATGTAACTGTAACCCCTCTGTACATCACCTTGACAATAATATTAAAATAAAAAAATAAAAAACAAAACAAAAGCTTTTATTTATGTTATATTTAAAAGTATATTTTAAAAAGAATTATAGGCATTATTTAAATTTCTAATGCATGGCCACACTCTACTGGAGTGTACTGGAATTTGGAGAGAATTACACGAGTCCATGAGTAAGGACCCCAATAAGAATTCCACAAAGGAATGTCAACATGAACCAAAGGGTCCTACCCATAGTACCTTGCTTCTACAGCAAATCACACAATCTCCCAAATCCACATAATTTAATCATTTAAAGGCAAATGATGAACCAACATCTCCATTTGTAGAAATACATACTTGCGACAAGGATAGAAAAGGCACCGAGAGCCAAAGTAAATGTGATGCAATTTTAAGGAAGATTCCATAGATAAAGGAATGTGTCCCACACATTTCCAACTCTAAATCTGGGAAAGTTAGTCATCTTTGTCATACTAATAAAAACCACAAAAAAGCTAACTGTAGGATGCAAAAAGATTGCATGAGAACAGGTGTTCATTGTGACAGCACAGCAACTTCAGTGCAAATTACTATGTCTCTTTCCTTGTTTTCTTCCCACCTCATTCTTGAATTCTGAAGGTGAGATTCTGAGGAGCCAGTTTTCTTTGCTCCAGTAATTAATGAAAGGGAACAGGTGATTGGAGATACAATTTCTTCACATAGTTCTTGGATTCTCATTCTTTATTAAGCTTACTGAGTACTAATGGGATTATAAAACACAAGAAAGTCCTAAGTTTTCCACTAATTTTTTAAATGCCTGCTGTAAGAACAATCAAAATTAACAAAAGAAACAACTCAGAAAGATATTTGTGGTGTATTGATACCAGGAGAATTTGAAATGTCACATGTAAATTCCAAATGACATTTACAAAGCACAAACCCTAATTCTTCTGTGAGCTAATGTGATAATTACACATTTATATTTTCCAACAAAATCACCATTGAGAACAGCACAGACAATTTCAATCACAGAAGCAAAGCTGCAAAGAATTGCTAAAATTTTCACATATTCATTCCTAGAGTTGAGAGGGTTGGTTCTGCTGACGTTGACTGTTTGATCCTTTTCTTCCTCACAAATAAATGTGCCTATGTAGAACAATTTATATCTATATCTTAACTTCATGGGTGTCTAGCCTTTCTGGTCTGATCTTCAGTCTGAGTACCAACTATGTTTATGAACATGGACCATCCCTTAAGCAGAAACACACTCTAAAACAGTTCTAACAGAAACATCTGTGATAATGGATATATTCTATATATGCATTGTCTAATAGACTAGCCACTGGCTATATGTGGCTACTGAACCTCAAATGTGAATTAATTCTTCCAATTTCAGTTAAATGAAATTTTAAATAATGAGATGCATCTATTCACTGTTAACTGGACAGCTCAGTTACCAAATAAGGAAACTGAAGTTCTCACAACGATGTGATAAAATATAATCCAAATGAAGAAGGTTCCATGCCTGCATGCCTGTGAATTATCTGAGCTTTTCTGTCTTATAGAATTCAGTCATCACTCACCTAGATTGACAGCTTGGAGGAAAGGAGTGGGAGATAAACACAAGCTACTTGGGATACTGAGAATTGCTCCTTGAAGATGAGGGTTGTGCATGAATCTTTTCTGTGTTTAGTAGACAGCAAAGTGTGTAGAATCCTGTAGGTAGAAAAATAATGTTTGTATTTCAATATGTCAAACAGGTGCTCTGTTTATCAAAATGGGGGAGAAGTCAGACAGGTGAATTCTTTAAATATACAAACAATATATAGAAAATTTGCTACATTCTATTCCATGCTAGGCCCTGGAATAAACTTTGGTTCTTTGTACCATACTCTGTAAATATTCACACACTAAAAAACAGAAATATAATCCTTTATTACTGTTAAAATACATAGGCTATCTTCATAAAAACATTTGTGGACCTATTTTTCCTTAATTTCTTTCACACTTGCATTAAGAAATGGCTCTAAGAGAAAAGCTTCTTGATGTGTAAAATTTGAACTCCATCTATGTCATTTGTTGAATTGTACTCTAGATAGGATTGAAGTCTCTATTTCATCTTAAGGCTTAGGGCTGGAAAAAGAATAAGTATTCTCAACAAAGTGTCATGCCTCACTTTTAAGGAGAGCTATGCATTTATTAGGAGAAATATGTATTGGTCTTGGAAGCTAGGACCCTTCAAGAAACAAAAGAAAAAGAACAATTCTTTGGCAGTCTCAAGTATTTGCCTATCTTCAAGTGAACATTAGCTGCTCTATATTCTATAGTATATTTGCAAGAATATTTTTGCAAGCTATTTCTAAGCTATTGTCATCCTCCAGAGTAAAGTTCAAGCATGCCTATTTCTCATTATATAGATCGCAGTTGCTCAAAGTCAGAACTCATTGTTTGTATAGGTTTCACATGTCTATCACTACTTCACTCAGTGGCACTGAGGGCTGAGAGATTCACTTCAAATATACAAATACACACACACACACACACACACATCTCACTGGCTTTCACTATTGCTATAAAAATTAAGTCCTTTTTGTCTCTGACCGGAGAGCATTATAAATCACCTAGCATCCATGAAAATGTGACAAATTCATTATTAACTTGCAAGTAGGTTAAATCTCAAGCTTCAAACATTTCTAAATACTCATATGAAGAAAAATGTATTCCTAGAGTTTTAGTGTGCTTCTATATTACAAAGCTCTTAATTTTCATCTTATTTACCCGGAGGAGGCAACAATGCTCGATACCAAATGTACTCATTTCCTTGCTCATGTAACTGTAAGCCTTCTGTAAAGTATTCTTACAATCAAAAACGTACAAAAAGGGGAAAAAAGAAATTGGAAATCATGTACTTCCATTAGAACTAACTAAATTTAAGGGTTGTAACTTTCTATAGGTTTTTAAGGACCTAAGAAGTTGTGAATATGACCCAAGACCTTTACTAAAAGTTGAGGGAGAGAGATCCAAAAGTGGAAGTAGATAGGCTACCAGAGCATAATTATGTAGCTTTAGTTCACTGTTACCATAACAGGAGTGCAAATCAATATGATGATTCATAGTTACAGGACCAGTAGACATACTGGAAACTGACATCAGAGAATGGTCATTCATTTTGGGAAAACACAATTCAGGATGCACCAAAGGATGCAATCAACAGTGTCCAAAAAAGCAGCACAGAATGGGATAAAGTCATTGCAAGCATATATTTGATAAGTGGTTCACATCAAGAATATATACAGAACATCATCCCAACAACAATACATAAACCAATTTTACAATGTGCAAAGAACTGAGATGTTTCTCCAGAGAAGACAAACTGTTTACAAGCCCACAAAAAAGGTGTTTAATATCACTAATCCCCAGAAAGTGTAAGTCAAAATAATGAAGGAAATTACCACTTCATATGAATTAGGTGGGATAACTACTAAAAATAAAGTAACAATATTGACAAAAGTGTGGTGAAATTGGAACCTTTCTATGGGAAACAGTATGGAATCTTTTCAAACAATTAAAAACAGGAATATTCATACTTGTAATGCTAACCACTCAGGACAGGAGGCTGAAATGCAAGGGTTGAGGTTCAAAGCCAGCCCGGGCAGAAAACTGCAAGTGGACCTGTGGTTTAAAGTGATAGAACACTAGCCTTGAGGAAAAGTTCAGGGACTGTAACCTGTCCCCGAGTTCAAGCCCCATGACAAAAAATAAAGAAGGAAAAGAGAATTATCATATGATCCAATGACTACATTTCTGGGCATATACTCTAAAGATCTAAAAGCAAGGTCTGGAAGGGATCTTTGTACATTCATATTCATTTTGTACAATACTCAAAACATGGAGGCAATCCAAGTGGCCATCAACAAATGAATAAGCTAAAGCAAATGTGGTTTTTACATATAGTTGTATATTATTTCAACTTTAAAAAGAATTATGTTGTGACAGATGCTATATTATGGATGAATCTTTGGGACACTTTGCTAAGTGAAATAATCCATTCACAAAAGATCAAATATTACATGATTCTACTTATGTCAGTTACATAGAACAGTCAAATTGATAGAGATAGGAAGCAAAATTGTACTTGATGCATATCTTGAAGCAGAGGAGAGTGGAAAATTGTTTTAATGAATATAGAATTTGAATCTTGGAAGATGAAACGAGTGTGGACATTGAGCTTGTAGAATATTGTAAATGTACATACTACTACTATGCTGTATTCTTAAAATGATTAAGATAATAAAACCTGGGAGAGGAGAATGAGAATGATGAAGGGGTAAGTATAATCAAGGTACATTGTATGCCTATGTGGATATATCAAAATAAAATCCACTTATTTAACTAGGTAATGCTAATACAGAGTTTAAAAAGGATAACAAATTTTAAGTTGTATGCATTTGACTGCAATTATTGAAAAAAAGAAAAAAACAACTTAAATTGCCAGTGTGCAATAAACCTGGGTTCAAAACTATATCTCACTTAAGTGTGTGAGGCTGCTTTGTAAACATGCTTTTATATTATTATCTTTAAGTAGTTGTACAAACAAGTTCCCATTCTACAAAACAATATATGAATACAAGGTGTCTGACAACATTATCACCCATCCCTCCTAACCCAACCCTTCTCTCACTTTATTAAAAAATTGAGAGATGTGATTACATAATTTTTACATATTTCACAGTATTGTGGAAACCTGATACTTAAGGTCACAAACACATTTGAACCTTCCCAAGAAAAATTATCATTATCATGGCGTATAAAGTTTGTGAATTCTGTGAGCTTTGACAACACAAATTATTTCTTCCATATCAGGTGATGTTTACATTTCTTGCCTTTTGCTATTCCCTCTTTCCCTCTTATTCCTCCTTTCCCATCACTGTCTATGGGTTGTTTAGTTCTTTTCCTTTTACGACCAGTGCAGCTGATGGGCCCTTTGTTGTATGTTGTTCCATTTCCCACTCATTATGTTCCTCCTTCTGGCTTCCCTCCATTGAGTGCACTGAGACTGTTTTTAATGTAATGATAGTACGCTCAGGGAAATCATCCCTTTTGTACAAAATACATTGTCAGTTTGCTGTAATTTGGATGTTGTCATACACATAATAGCATATGTGGCATATAAGATATGTTTCCTCTTTTTCTTATGCTTCAAAGTAGTTTCTAGTTGAACATAAAATGAATCATCTGTTCCCCATAAAAAAATAGTAAAACATTATACATGAGGTACATGATATACATAGCAAAATATCTCAAGTGCCTACCATAAAATCCACCCTTCCTTTCTGAATCAATAGAGACACCTTTCGATTTAACTGAAGTCCAAGTTAAGTAAAATAATGATAACATTTCTCAATAATACAGATAAAAATGTTACCTGATAGCATCTAGGATATTGTCTTAAAGGACAGTACACACATGTTCTGAATTTCTTTATTTCCTTCTTTTTGTACTTTCACCTCACTTCCTGGATTTTGGAAGTGATTACTGGCATTTTAGGAGTCACCTTGGGCCAAGACAGTGAGGGCTAAATCCTAATGCTGCGGTATGCCTCCATCTTCTTGGAATCTTCATGCCTGTACTGTCTTCCTCTGGGCTTTCAACAGATAAGGGACTAAACCATTACTAGTTACATTGTTATGATCATTTGAGTTCTCCTGTCCTTAAGATACTTACACTGTGGATTGATATGCACTCACAGAAAATACATAGTATTGCTTTTTAATATATACATATATATATATATATATTATCCTTTAAGTCGTTTTACAAAGGGTCATCATTCAACAAGTCAGTTAATAAATACAATGCAGCTTGATCAATATCACTGCTTCTATCAGTTTTCTTTCATTTGTTCATCAAAATGTCATTACCAGTTATATATTGAACATATAGTTCTGCTACTAAGAACTTGCATCATCTGCAGTTAGATTCCTAAGTATGCTTTCGGATGCACAAATATGATCTTCAGGCTAAATGCAGCTCAGAATGTACCTTCAGGAGAAATTACTTTCCACAACAAAATACAGGACTATGAAGATAATACAAGCACCCGGGGAATGGTGCTTTAGAAATACAGTCCAGACTCCTTAACAAGGCCTGGGTAACAGAAGAGATCAGAGAAGAAATAAAGCATTTCCTACAACTCAATGAAAATGAAAACACCTCACAAAGAAACTTGTGGGACACAGCAAAAGCAGTCCTGAGGGGCAAATTTATTGCCCTCAGTGCCCACATCAAGAGAATGGAGACAGACCAAGTAAATAATCTCATGTTGCAACTAAAACAGCTAGAAAAACAAGAAAAAATGGGACCTAAAGCTACTAGACGAAGCCAGATAACCAAATTGAGAGCAGAGATTAACCAATTAGAAAATCAGAAAACCATAACCAAAATAAACCAAACAAAAAGCTGGTTCTTTGAAAAAATAAACAAAATTGATGGCCCGTTGGCAAGATTAATTAAAAAAAGAAGAGAGGAAACCCATATTAATAGGATTAGGGATGCCACGGGAAACATCACAACACGTACCCAAGATATCCAAACAATTCTAACAGACTACTTTCAAAAGCTATACTCTCTAAAGGAAGAAAATCTGGCGGAAATGGATGCATTTTTAGAGAAATACAAGTTACCCAAACTGAGCAAAGAAGAAGTTAACCAATTAAATAAGCCAATATCCTATAATGAGATACAGGAAGCTATCAAAAGTCTTCCAACAAAAAAAAGCCCAGGACCAGATGGATTCACAGCAGAATTCTATAAGACCTTTAAACAAGAACTAATACCCATACTCCTCAAGCTCTTCAGAGAAACAGAGAAGGAGGGAGCTATCCCAAACTCATTCTACGAAGCCAATATCACACTCATCCCCAAACCAGGCAAAGACCCAACCAAAAAGGAGAATTACAGGCCAATCTCCTTGATGAACACAGATGCAAAGATCCTTAACAAGATTCTAGCTAACAGAATCCAGAAACACATAAAAAACATAATACACTATGATCAGGTAGGCTTCATCCCAGAGACACAGGGATGGTTTAACATACGTAAGTCAATAAATGTAATCCAGAATATCAACAGAGCCAAGGTCAAGAATCACATGATTATCGCCACAGATGCAGAAAAGGCCTTTGATAAAATTCAACATTCATTCATGCTAAAAGCCCTGGAGAAAATAGGAATAGAAGGAACATTCCTAAAAACAATAAAAGCCATTTATGACAGACCAATAGCCAATATTATACTTAATGGGGAAAAGCTACAACCAATCCTCCTAAAAACAGGAACAAGGCAAGGATTTCCATTGTCTCCACTCCTCTTCAACATAGTTCTAGAACGCTTAGCCAGGGCAATAAGGCAAGAAAAAGACATTAAAGGGATCCGCATAGGGAAAGAAGAAGTGAAACTATCCCTTTTTGCAGACGACATGATACTATACCTCCACGATCCCAAAAACTCCATCCCCAAACTTTTAGAAATCATAAGTCACTTCGGCAAAATAGCAGGATACAAAATAAACCCACAAAAATCAGTTGCCTTCCTATACACTGATAACGCACAGGAAGAGAGGGAAATAAAGGGAGCAACCCCATTCACAATAACCTCCCAAAAAATAAAATATTTAGGAATTAACCTAACCAAAGATGTAAAAGAACTATTTAATGAGAACTATAAAAAGTTAAAGAAAGAAATTGCAGAAGACACTAGGAAATGGAAAGACCTCCCATGCTCCTGGATAGGCCGACTTAATATAGTAAAGATGGTGATACTTCCAAAACTAATATACAAATTCAATACAATTCCTATTAAAATCCCAATGACGTACATCACTGAAATACAGAAAACAGTCCAAAAATTTATATGGAACAACAAAAGACCTAGAATAGCCAAAACAATTCTAGGGGATAAAGACAATATGGGAGGGCTATCCATGCCGAACTTCAAACTCTACTACAGAGCTATAATCACAAAGACAGCATGGTACTGGCACAAAAACAGACCCGAAGACCAATGGAACAGAATAGAAGATCCAGATATAAATCCACAGGCCTACAGCCAGCTGATATTCGACAAAGGAGCCAAAGACATACAATGGAAGAAACACAGCCTCTTCAACCGCTGGTGCTGGGAAAACTGGGCAGCCACATGCAGAAAACTAAAAGTGGACCCCAGCCTATCACCATGCACCAACATCAACTCAAAATGGATTAAAGACCTTAACATTAAACCTGAATCTCTGAAACTACTGCAGGACAGAGTAGGAGAGACACTTGAACTAATAGGCACAGGAAGGAACTTCCTGAACAGAGTCCCAGGGTCACAACAAGTTGGAGAGAGACTCGACAAATGGGACTACCTTAAAATAAAAAGCTTCTGCACAGCTAAATCTATCGCAACTAAGCTAGAAAGACAACCAACTAATTGGGAAAAAATATTTACCAGCAATATATCAGACAAGGGGTTAACATCCTGTATATACAGGGAACTCAAGAAACTAATCCCTCCCAAACCTAACAAACCAATTACTAAGTGGGCAAGGGAACTAAAGAGGGACTTCTCAAATGAAGAAATAAAAATGGCAAAGAAACACATGAGGAAATGTTCATCATCCCTGGTGGTGAAGGAAATGCAAATAAAGACAACCCTGAGATACCACCTTACCCCAGTCAGAATGTCCCACATCCACAAATCAGCCAACGACAAATGCTGGAGGGGATGTGGAGAAAGAGGAACCCTATTACACTGCTGGTGGGAATGTACACTTATACAATCACTTTGGAAAGCAGTCTGGAGGGTCCTTAGAAAGCTAAAGATTGACCTCCCTTACGACCCAGTCATACCACTTCTAGGCATCTACCCTGAACAACAGGAACCAATATACAAGGACACGTGCACCTCCATGTTTATTGCAGCACTGTTTGCAATAGCTAGGATATGGAAACAAGCTAGATGCCCCACCACAGATGAATGGATCCAAAAATTGTAGTATCTATACACAATGGAATATTATTCAGCCATTAGAAATGACAAAATAATGGCATTTGCAGGGAAATGTATGGAGCTAGAAGGAATCATGTTGAGTGAGGTAAGCCAAGAACGAAGAGACAAACGGTACATGGTCTCCCTGATAAGTGGATGCTAAATCCAAAAGGTTAGGTGATACAACAAAACTAACAGGACTTAAGAAACAAAGAACTCCCGCTCATCTGGTTGAACCACTACTAAATATCCCCATGCTGCTGATCACAAATATGGTATATAACATGTGAACACTGTTATATATTACAGACTGTGGTAGACAATTTGCTCCAGGGAAGTTAGAATGAACTTGTGACTTTGAAATTATGTAATCATTTAATCACAATCAAAAAAAAAAAAAGAACCTCGGGGAAGGGAGGGAGGGAGGGGATGGTAGGGGGAAAACAATGGAGGGGGTAACAATGTTCAAGAGGAAGTGTACTCATTACCTCACTCATGTAACTGTAACCCTCTGTATAGTAGCTTTACAATAAAATAAAATTAAAAAAAAAAAAGAAATTATGTAATCATTTAATCACAATCAAAAAAAAAAAAGAACCTCGGGGAAGGGAGGGAGGGAGGGGATGGTAGGGGGAAAACAATGGAGGGGGTAACAATGTTCAAGAGGAAGTGTACTCATAACCTCACTCATGTAACTGTAACCCTCTGTATAGTAGCTTTACAATAAAAAAAAAATACAAAAAAAAAAAAAAAAAAAAAGAAATACAGTCCAGTTATTTCTCTGCCCTAGATTTGCTAAAGGTATCTTGGCTCAAAGCAGAACTGTTGGCTCAAAGCAGAACTGAATTTGCCTCTATAAGTAGAAATCAATTTGCATTCATGGTAAGTGTGCAAGTTTAAGTCAGAGGGCTTTGCTGCTTCAAAACAGCAATTTAGATATCCAATCTCTCTGTCAACATAGTGTTTCATGGGACACCACAATGTACAGTGCCCTGTGAGTAACAAGTGGAGATGTGCCATGCAGAGGGAGTTAAACCACTTCAGCTGGGTAGTTATGGATAAAAGGTGATGGTTGGAACTGGTTGGAACTGGTTCCAACATGGGGATGAATGATGCAGAAAAAAATACACACCTTGTTCCCATCAAGCTTTAGGTGCTAACACATGTGCTTTTTCTGACTATTGTCTGGGAAGTGTGCCTCTACCCTCCATCCAAGCAAAAGTATTTTCCATGCTTGTGCTCTGAGATGGAGTATCCAGTAAGGAAAATTCCATCTCAAACTCTGAGATTGGGAAGCCAATTACGAGACGCCATGTAGCACAAGCCCACCCACTGACCAATCAATCCAGGAACATTCCCTAAGGGGCAGAGACAAAGGGCTCTACATATACCTGAGGGATGTGGGCCCCTTCTGACCAGCTCTTGGTTCCTCTTTTCGCTGAGGAGTCTGTTTCACTGCTCTGTTTTCGCTTTGAAGAAAAATTGCTTTAAAAACTTTTCTGCTCTCAAATTCTTTAAAGAAAACAAACCTGAGACAGAGACAATACTGCTATTCTGAAGATGCTGGGGGCAGGGAAGCCTTGGCCTTCAGCTTTGAGACTAGATTTAGAATTCGGTAACTTAGGTGCTGTGGTTTCAGATTAATTAGGTTTCAGGCTAATGTCTGCATTTTCTCAGTTCTTCTTATTAGAATCCCTAAAGTATTAGGAAAAAAACAACAACAACCACAACAAGAACCCAGTACTAGGCTAGCAAAGGCTCAAGAAATTCTCAGCTTGTCTTTTTTTTTTCTTGTATGACTCTAACAATGAAAATTTAATGCAGCAAACTAGCATCTTTAAGGTGTTAAATTCTGTAGAATGTGGTTTCTTTCCTTCCTCTTGTTCTGAGGTAGAAATTGATCTATTCTAAAGCCAAAGGATATGATTTCTTCACCAGCTAGATCAGGTTCACTAACTTTTGCTTCCTTAAAAACTGCTTAACTCCTGTAAGAGGGAATTGAAGACTGTCAGGCAGGAGCGATTGAGTGTAAGATGTGGGAAGTGTTCTCATACCTGCATCTAGAGGGCTAGACAACATGTTCTGCTCGCTGCCTCAAGCAATTCAGAAAATGGCTTGCATTTTCTAAAACCTAAATCCAAACTATCACCTTCTCCTTCCCACCAAGAATTCTCCATCAGGCCTCTTCCTACCATAGTATCTTGGCAGCTTAGAACTGCTTGCCTCAGAAATGTGGCATTAGAAGTGTGCCCTGTGGTCAGCCAAGCAGCTGGGATCTGACTGATTCATCTATGGTGCTGAAAATGCTGCAGCCCAATCTGTGCTCTGTGCTCAGAGAGGCTTTCTTCTTTCGATTTGTGCCAGGAGCAGAAGTACAAGACAAGTTTGTTTGTTTGTTTGTTTGTTTGTTTGTTTGTTTTTAATAAAGGATCAGCCACACACAGCTGTTGGTTTCATAACCACTTGTTTAGGTGTTTGCCTAAGGGAGCCAAGACAATATGTGAATAAGGTGTTTTCACCTGGAAGCTCATAAGCCTCCATTCCAAAGGGGGAGCTGCTGATAATAAATTCTGTCTGGGAATGGACTATGTAGGAGTTAGAATCTTTTTCACTGAAAGTGATTGCTTGAGGGAAAGCACTGACTAAGCATAGCATCATCTTACAAAAAACTATTTTAACTAAAGTATATCCTGTTACTAAAATCGTTCTAGGGACTTGAGGCATAGTTTAATTCATAGAGTACCAGCTGAGTAAGAATTTTCTAACAATTTCTGGCCTGGTTTAGTGGATTGCTCTGAAACTCTTAAACCCCCTTTTTGAAGCCAGCTGAGCTTCAAAAGAACCAATTGTGTAAGATTGTTAACACGACTTCTGATCAATACTCGAAGTAGTAACTCGTTATGGGTAAAACCTGGGCAATCTTCCTACTCAGAGTAGTTGTTTAATTGGCTTCCTGTCAGTAACAAGCCCTTTAACAGAACTAAAATTTGTCGTGCTAAATACCTTTCAACTTGGTGGTCTTTCTTGGGATATTGGGTTATACAGGGGAGTATTCCCAACAATTTGGGGACTAGACCAGGATCCTTGGTACACAAGGGGGATGTGGGGAGACCCTCAGAGGAGACACATCCTGCCTTGTTGAGGTAGCTCAAGGTTGGGTTAAACACCATCCGTTGTGGTTAATGATGGAAAGTGTATCAGCAATGTCAGGAAAGGGCCCAAGGAAGCACCCCAATAAAAAATAACCTCATGCATTGGCCGTGAGAGGAAAAATTGAACTAGAGCATATTACCTTGTTGGTTGGGGATTATCATGGGCTGAATGTGTCTTAGGCACAAAGAGAACTTGAGTCTTGAGGTGCGTTTTCATTCTCTGGCCCAAGGATAAAAATGTGGGATCTGGATCCTGGGCCACCTTGTTTTCAAATGTCATCTATCTGTGCCTCAAAAATCCATAGTCACTGCTTGATGAACTGAAAATAAACTACCTAGTTCTTCACTGTATAACACTATGATGATCACCAGTGTGTTCCGACTCTGTAAACCTACTTTTCAAATCAGAGTCACCACTTTTCTTCCTGTAAAATGTATTGTTGACTTCTTAAAAAAATGTGGGAGCTGGAGGAAGCCATATTCGAGAAATCTCCAGTAAGAGGAGAGTTGAAAATGAGAGAGGTGCACAAGAAACTTACAATAGGGAGGATTGAGTGCACCAAAAACAAATCACCAGAGGCCTGCTAAAAGGGGGAATAAGAATTCTAGGCCTAAGGAACCCAAGAAAAATGATCCAAGGACCTGCTTCTGATAATCCACTGGGAGAATATTGACAAAGGTCTGAGAACACTCATAAATAATGGATAATTTTCATTATGGAGCTCCATAATGTGCACTAGTCCAAACAAAAACTTGTTATGCATATGTGCTTGCATGTGTGTGTTTTAAATCTTATATGTTGCAAGGGGAACTCAAAACAGTCCTATTCACTAAACTCCTTCAGCTGCCCACTTTGACTCTGAGGCCTGGATTTATCTCCTAGCTGATCCAAGGACGTATGGCATTGGAACCTCAGTTTCAGAAGCAGACTCTCTGTATAAACTTAAAATTCAAGTCCAAAGCCGGGTGCCAGTGGCTTGCACCTGCAATCCTAGCTACTCAGGATCTGAGGATTGGGGTTCAAAGCCAGCCCAGGGAGAAAAGTCCTTGAGACTTATCTCCAATTAACCACCAGTAAACTGAAAGTGGCACTGTGGCTCAGGTAGTAGGGCTTTCACCTTGAGCTGAAGAGCTTAGGGACAGGCCCAGTGTTCAAGTCCTATGACCAACAAAAATTAATGCTTGGGTGAAATGGATTAAATATTCTGTCCACCATTACTGTTAAGATTGTGTGACACAGAGACCAGAAAAACAAGTGGTCCACTTCCCACTGTGATGAACCTCAGACCCCCCCCCCCAGGCATGGAATGCCAAACACAGCCTGGGGAAACTTGTAAGACCCTGCTGTTGCTGTTCCCAAGAATAAGAATCTAAGACAAAACCCCTATCTCCCTGAGGTAGGGGGGAACAATTGGCATTTCTGGGACACTTATCAAGATGCAGGGAAGACTGAACCTGTGAAGAGATGAGCAGTAAGCATTAAACATAGCAAGGGGGAATGTCTAATGGTATTGTGGAGGACCAGTGTTGGAGACCTTCCTGGCCAACTAGAGTAGAACCTGTGATTTGGTTCAATTGGACATCCCTTTTACCCTAGCATTTCATCCACCTGTCCATTTTCAAACATTTTATACTAGTTAGGAGAGACCCCTTCCCTAGAGGGTCATTTGTATTTCCTATTAACATAGGTGCTTTTCAGGACTCCCCCAAAAATTTCCAAAAAGTTCAAAGCCAGAAACTAGATAGAAGCTTATGAATCAGTTTTATTCTGATGATTAGTATAAATAAAATATAGTTTGGGGGCTGGCAATATGGGTTAGTGGTCAATGGTTTGCCTAGCATGCATGAAGCCCTGAGGTTTTATTCCTCAGCACAACATAAATAGAAAAGGCTGGAAGTGGCACTGTGGCTCAACTGGCAGAGTGCTAGCCTTGAGCAAAAGAAGCTCAGGGAGCCCCAGGACTGGCAAAAAATAAAATGTAGAATAGAATAAGATGAACAGAGGTTTGTTAATTATACTAAAAGATTTTTTTAAACCCATAAATGAAATGCTCTAGTAGGATGGCATGGGCAAATTAGTTCTAGAAACATTATCTGAAAAGGGAAGAGTTTGTGTGGTGACTGGAGGCCGAAGTTGCATAAAGGCCTTAGAAGGATTGAACATTGTCAGTGAGCTAACTAAAAACTCAGATGAAGGACTGAGAAGGTGGCTCAGCGGTAGAGTGCTTGCCTTGAATGCATGAGCTGTGGGTTCAATTCCTCAGCACCACATAAGCAGAAAAAGCCAGAAATGGTGCTGTGACTCAAGTGGTAGAGACCTATCCTTGAGCAGAAGAGCTGAGGGACAGTGTACAGGCCCATATTTCAGGCCTCACAACCAACAAAATAAAGAAAAAAGAAAAGAGAAGAGAAGAAAAGAAAAGAAAAAAGCAGGCACCGGGGGCTCACGCCTGTAATCTTAGCTATTCTGGAGGCTAAGATCTGAGGATGGCGGTTCAAAGCTAGGCCTGGCAGGTAAAGTCTGTGAGACTCTTATCACCAATAAACCACTCAGAAAGCCAGAAAACTGGAAGTGGTACTGTGACTCAATTGCTAGAGCATTAGCCTTGAGCTGAAGGGCTGAGAGACAGCACCCAAGCCCAGAGTTCAGTCCCAACACCGACCAAAAAAAGAAAAAAAAAAGGCAAGCTACACCTAAAGGGTTTTCTACCAAGAAGGAGGGAGGGTTATCTGCCAAGAGGGAGGGAGTTTTGGGGGTTTCTAAATAGCAGGAATGCAAGTTTCCCTTCTAGTGGGGGAGGAGATTGCCTTCTAGTAAGGAGGGTGTTAATGATCAAATTGGTCAAAAACATGATTCAGTTTTATAATGCCCAGATGAGTGTCTAATGTTTGTCAGGTATTGACCTGTGAAAACATCCTGATTGGGGAACTCCAAACAGTCTTAATGCCCTTAATGTGACCATGCTTAGTTCCATGGTCTCAATGGACCTTCTAGTTAATCCTACAATATGATTGCAACTTCAGTCTTGGAGCAGACACTCTGTGTATGACTTTCAATTTTGAATCTACCCAGATTGAAATTGAGACTGGATAAGCGAGGTAAATACTGTGGTGATTCTGTCCACATACTGAGTACTACTATGACTATGTGGCAGGGAGGCCACACAAGAGGTCCTATTTGTGCTGTCATGGAGCTCAGACCCCATGGGCATGAAATTCATGATAGGTCAGCAAAATGTGATCCGAGACAACTTGCTTCTAAAAAGCAAGACTCTCAAAAACCCCTGAAACTGACCAGTTCCATTCTTTCCAAGTCAACTATACTTGGGGAAAATTTGACATTTCTGAGAAACTTAGCTGTATGTAGTGAAGGCCAACCCTTTGAGATGAGCAATAAGTACTAATCATAGCCAGGGAAAATGTCTGGTAGTATTCCAGAAGACCAGTATTGGAGATGTTACTGGCCAAATTGAAGTGGAATCTGTGCTTTGGTTCAATTGGCCAACCCACACCTGACCCTTCTCAAACACCTTAAATTAAGTAAGGAGAGACTTCATAGTGGGTCATTCAACTTCATGTTTACAAATATGCTATGTAGGGCCCTTGAAAATTTCCCAAAGAGCTTAAAGCTAAAAACGAGAAACAGCAGCTCAAATTAGTTTTATTCTATTGATCATAATATGTGCTTTCATTTATCAGCAGGGTTTGTTAATTGGAAATTCCACCATGGAAAAGTAACTAGGAACCACTGGTAGGACTGAATGGGAAAACTTACGTATAAATATAATACTTGACCAGATAAGATGATGATAAATGAAATGAACCCCAAGATAGGGACGCAAGTGTTTTTTTCTTTCTTCCTATTGTTTCTAACATATTTATAATATTCCATGTGATTTTTGCTTCTTTGTATTCCCATTCCCCCACATGGTATAACCGTTTCCACTGTGTTTGATGTTGGTGCCCTGCATCTTGTATATACACTTCTCTAATTTGGGGAGGGAAAGGGGGAAAAAAAACAAAATGCTTAAATAAGGATACAGGTTGACCCATTGTAACAATGAGATGCACAAGACACTGTTGAAAAACAAACTTTACAATTTATGCCGGAGTAGGGGGAGTGTATAGTGTAGTTGTCGAGCTGGGTGGTTAGGGATGGTATAGGAAAATCAAAGGAGGAGGTAATAATGCTTGATAGGAAATGTACGCTCTTTACCTTGCTCATGTAACTAACCCCTCTGAACAGTATTTTTACAATAAACATATTAAAACAAAGAATAAATATACTGGAAAGGGAATCTGTGTGGTGATGGGAGGCCAATGCTACAGAAAGACTTACAAGGATTGAATACTGGCAAACAAGTTACCTGAAAACTGAGATGAAGCTGAGTGTTATCCTAGATGCTCAGTTGGCTCAGTTCTGAGGATCTATATTTGAAGCCAACCCAGGCAGGAAAGATGAGACTTTTATTTCCAATTAACCTGCAAAAAGACACTACCAGACTTGTGGCTAAAGTGGTAGCCTTGAGAAAAAATGCTCTGGGACAATGCCCAGAGCATGAGATCAAATGCAAGACCAGCCCACAGTCTATTTTACTTAGTCTTTGAGTATTGTCAGTTTCCTACTCTACAGCTTACCTAAGTATGGTTAATTTCCTGTGTCCATGTTTTTACTATTCTGTAGTTTTCCAAGTTCCCCAGTAACTGAGTATACTGGCTATTTCATTTTAGCACTCTTAAATTCAGTTTATTTTTTATTCTGGGATTTGCCTTGTGGACTTTGCATTATATTCACAAACTGCATTGTTGAAAGGGCAACTCCTTTGTGCAACTAAAAGATTAAAATGAAAATTAAAATAAAATCACAAAGTTCAGTTTCTAAGTTGTAAACACTTGGTTGGCTGAAAAGTGGCACATCTGGAGAGAACATGGAAAATTCTAATTCCTGAGTGATGTCCTTTTATAATCCTTAATGTAGGAGTAAACTATTTCTGAGGACTGTGAACCATTCTAGCAAATGATCTCACAAAGAAGGGATGATGATTGACATATGAAGGTGGGGGGGGCAATCTTGTAAGGTTCAGCCCTTAAGTAGATGAATCTGATAATCCACTAATGTGTACCAGAGAACTGAATTACATATTTTTGAGAAAAATTCCCACAAATGTCCAAAAGAGTTAAGTTTGAGAATAAGGTTATCTTTCCCCTATAGTTGGGCACAAAAATGTAATGGGGAACAGTATTTAAGAAGCTAAGAGGAGGTACAAATGTGAAGTGCAATAACCAGTAAATAGTTAACTCCAACCTGAACTTTAGTGTTGATTCCTAGCCCAATTTTCTTTCTTCTTAGTAGGCTTTTTTCTAAGTTTTAGTAGCAGTTTCTGTATAGAGTGAAGTTTGTTAACCTTATATAAGGTAAAGTTCCCCAAGTTCCTCCTCTTCTTCAAGGACCTGACCTGGATAATGTCAAGAAGAAGAAACCATCTGAAGAAGAGCCAACTTAAGGGTTCACCTTCCAAATAAAATTTCCCAAATCTGAACACTGTTATTTGAGTGGGGGTAGGGTCACAAGGTTATTCCTTTGAGGCCATGTCAATCAAAATATCTACCCTCCTGGTTTTTCAGTTAAATTAATTTTTGCAGCAAGAAATGAGCTTGACAAATGGTTGATTATTAAGGATGATATTGGTTCTCAGATCCAGGTTGGAGAGTGGATATCATTGTTAAAGAAATAGACAATCTGATTCTCAGTATAGCCTTTAGAGGAGCTCTGGATGTTTGGTTCACCATTCTTGATGACATCTGAAAAAAGCTACCAAATGTGATGACAGGTCCGATTAACAGATAATAGCATTGGATATGTTGCAACTCCACAGGTTACAAGTGACAATTTCTGAAAGGGCATTTATGGTCTGGGTGTAATGGATTATGATGATGAGTCACTCTATGATGTCAAAATCATCATGGATGAGCTATAAACAAGAAGTGTAAGTATTTGTTGCAGCTAGAGGCATTTTCTGATGACATTGGTGAAGTTACATTTCTCAGGATTCACATTCATCAGAAACATGAAATATGAGAAAAGGGACACAAATGATTATCTTTTACACTTCCCTCTTTAAGCCCAGAATCCTCCTATTGAAGACATCAGAGAACTTCACAAATAGTTCCATACTCATACCTTTGATGTTGGTGGAAGATGAGCAGGTGTTTTACATTGATGACAAGTTTCTCAGTCTCAGATATGATTGTACTGCCCGTGGGCTCACACTGGAACATATAAGACTATATAGTTGTTCAGAAAGATCACATTAACGACTATGTTATGCACTTTGTCAGAGTTAAGGCATCTCTGTTTACCATGTGCCCAATAATAGCCAAATACATTTGCTTTGTCTTTCACTGTTATGTCTTGAGGACTTGGTGAAACTTTATGCAGAGGAGTAGAGAACCTACCAATTCTGAAATTCCAGTAGGTATTAATTACTTTGCACACAATGGGTCCTATTATTTTTTACAGAAATCCTGTTAGCTTGTATGTTTTCATTTGATAAAATAGATCAAAAGTCATCACTCTCTAGGATTGTGATCCTGAGGAAATGACTAAATCTCCCTTATTTCTAAAGTGACTCAGATCTGTTTCAAGTTCATAGAAATTTCTTCTTACCAACACCTTTTCGAATATGATACTTGTGCTTTGTTGATCTCGTTAAGCACCTTTGGATACAAAGAACTTGATGGACAGTACCTAGAAGGGTCAGCACTCTTCTTAAGAGGCCAAAGGAATCTGGCAATGAAGGAGCAAGCATCACAGCTAACCAGTGAAGGAATCATTTCCCCATAAATTTCTTTTGGTACATCATACAACATGAGGGAGGGAATTGTAGTTTTAGACTACTTTATCATAACAATGATAACCTATCCTTTATTAAAGGAAGAGAAGAATCAGGTTTGAATTTTTACTGGGAAACCTCATCTAGCTAGTTTTATTTTTTTTAAAGATGCTCTGTTTTGTATATAAAATTGTAACTTATTCCAATCCCCTGAATTACAAATAAGTGTTCAAAGTAAAGACCTAGTCATGCTGTCTCCTCTACAAACCTCCCTAAAATCAAAGGCTCCTTCTCTCCTTATTGTTTTATCTCTAAAAATTTCTTTGGTGTCAATAAGCTGTTCTGCTGAAATTCAGGTGACACCTGTTTTTATTGTATTCAGGCCACCGTTTCTGCAAATGTCTTCATTGGGTTGTCAAAAGGCATTTCAACCATCCAACCTGTGTAAAAGTAACCTCAACTGAAATATACATGTTCATAACTGAGACAACTTTATTAAAGAAAAACATAAGTTTAAATGATTTTGTAGTAAGTTCTGCAATCCCGTCTTAATTTTAACCTAGTTAAATTCAGATGATTTATTATATAATATATGTAGATATTAGATAATAATATCTGGCTACAGTAAATGAGTATATAGTCAGTTGGTTGAATTAAGGTTTATTAAATGCCTATTATTTACCAGTCACTATGTTTAACACTAAAAAAGGAAGGTAAATAAAATATGTTAATAGATTTAATTTCTGTATACTTTTAATTCACGATACTAGTTTTACAATATTCATCTAAAATTTATACATGAAGTAAGGTTTTGAGAGTTAGGTAATATATCCCATGGCATAAAACAGTCAGACTCAGAGCTGAAATATGCCCAAGACTTATCCTTGTATTCTTCATGATACCTTATTTAACTCTCAGAATCTCAAAATCTAAACTGTTACAACTTCAGCAAATATTTAGTATTTGCAGTATTCTAAGTTGCTATTTTTTATAACATTACACATGGCCATGTTTCAAAACTGAATGGAAGGTAAATAGTTTGGAGTAGTCATGCTTCTTTGAATCCTAGATTTTATCAATTGCAAAAGAAGTTGGTTTTAAAGACGTTTAGATGGTTTGGAAGGTTCTCAAGGCAGGTAAATGGAGATGAACAACAAAAAGATGAGAAAAGAAAAACTAGGAAATGATAGACTTTTGATGATTAGAGGAGGGTATATAATGCTAGCAGAGGGAGAAGAAAAGAAAGGTTGACTAGACTTTTAAATGAAGTTGACTCACAAAAGATCTTAAATAGGAAGACTATATGAAGAACTGTGTTTTAAGATCCACCTGACAAGAATGTACAGGTTAAATCAAGAGATACAGGAATAGAAGAGTGAGGAAACTATGCCTGAGGACATGTAAATAACTTCATGGTGGTGAGGGCATGGACTGAGTGGCAGTCATGGAGCCAAAAAGAGAGGATACTTCCAACTACTCACTAACTGTCCTGAGATTATAGATCTGCAGAGCTTCCAGGCACTGGTCTCCCCTCTAGAAAAAAAAGACAATAGAAAGTTGAGGAGATGAGCAGAAGACATGCCCCAAATATATGAACACCAAAGGAAATAATCTAATGTATTAGGGCAAGTGAGATCCCAATAGCAGTACCTCAAGGAACTACCAGGAGGCACAGGAGCAAACCATCAGAATCAGATAAGCCCCTATGAGCCAATATAGGCAAACTTCAGGAAAACAGGGATTATTCTGTTTTTCTGAAGATCTTGATGAAACTAAGGCTATAGAAAAAATATTTCACACCTTTGAAATACTACCTCTTAAGGTGAGATGGAGTAGACAGGGAAAGTGAGGCATAGGAAACAGCAGCATGGAATTCAGAGACACTGTATTAATGATTCTATTAAAAGCACAAAAGCATTACCTTTAAGGCCTACATTCCATCAAAAGCTTCAGTATTAGTTAAAAAAAAAAGAATAAAGAAAAAGAGTAGATCTCTTCCTCTGACTTAGCCTGCTTGTCCAAAATAAAGTGTGATCTCAATGGAATTCTATGCCTCCATCAGAAAGAATGATATTGCCCCATTTGTTAGGAAATGGAAAGACTTGGAAAAAATTATATTAAGTGAAGTAAGCCAGGCCCAAAGAAACATAGGTCCCATGGTTTCCCTTATTTGCAATAACTAGTATATGTTTGAGCCAAGTAGTAAAGGTCAGATAAGTTGATGTTAGGGGAATGAACCCCAAGATAAGCATTCAATTTTTTTTCTCTCATGCAATTGTTTCTAACATATTTATAAGATGATTTCTATGTTGCCTTGTACGTCCCTCCCCCACAGTATAACCCCTGCCTTCACTGTATTTGATGTTGGTATAATTTGTGGAGGAGAAGGGCAAAAACAAATTGTTTAACCAGGGATACAGGTGGACTCATTGCAACAATGAGATGTACAAGTCGTTATGTAGAAAAACGAACTTTACAACTTTGGGGGAGGGGAAAATCGGGTGGGGGAAGATGGGGAGAGTATGGGAAGAGATGGGAAGGGGAAACAAAGAGGAGGTAACAATGCTTAAGAAATGTACCCGTTATCTTGCCCATGTAATTGTAACTCCTCTGTACGGTATTCTTACAATAAAAAAATATATAAAGTGTGATCTGAAAACTGAACAACGATATCTTAAAGAGACTCATCCTGGAAAAAACAGACATTTGGGAAAAATAACTTTTCTTGATAAAATGTGATTAAAGTTTTATTTATCTCACGAATGGACACCTGTCTTGGAGTATGTGGCAAAATTCATCCTTTCTCTTAGGACTTAGCAGACATCAATGAACAAAATTTAACAAATAGGTCAGTCTAGAAGTCTCTGAGCCTAATTGATGAAAGTGTACCTTATGTATTTATCTTTGTTCTCACACTTGGTACATTTAATCATCACTCTTAATAAATATGAGTCAAACCCTCAACTTCCATTTGAGCACAGCTATGCAGAAAGTTTTAAGATCATGAAGAATTTATGGTCAGACATGCCCATACCCATGGCTGGGTTGTGCACTATCTTTTTATGTTTCATTCCCTCTGCTTTACTAATAAACTTTCTTGGCCTTTACTTTGTATCCTCAAATTCTTTTCTGAGACAAATCAGGAACTCAGTATGCAAGGGCCAGGCAGATGACTTCCTTTTGGAGACATCCTCCTTGGGGCATTAGGGATCAGCAATCCTGTAACAATGGAATTATCTTCAGTGTGCTCTTGCTGTGAGTTGCCTGCTGGAACATTACTGTGTAATTTCAAAATGGCTACCTAAGCAGGTTTTGATGGCTCAGAGTTGTATTCCTAGCTACTCAGGAGGCTAAGGTCTAAGGATTTCAGTTTGTAATCATCCTGAAGAAGCAAACTCTGTGAGATTCTTATCTCAAATTAATCACCAAAAACCCCAGAACTGGAGCCATGACTCAAGTGTTAAAATGCTAAACTTGAGTAAAAAAAATTCAGGGGCAGAGTCCAGGCCCTGAGTTCAAGCCCTAGAACAGGCACCGAAAAAGGCTCCCTGTTTTGACATGTAATTCCTACATTCTAATTTACAGTCATGCATATTTTCTATTTTCCTTGTTTGACTGTCTATTTATGAAACATAATTAGGATCTAGTAAGCTATAAATAAAGTAGAGCTATTCATGTGGTAGATTCTTTTCTGTGACTGATTACCCTTGGCACAAACTGTACAGTGGCATGATCTTCTTAAAAACAGAATAATGATCTTTCCAACTGGCAAACTTGCATAATTAAAGGCATCAGCAGTGCATAGAATTAGCACTTCATGTTTTTTTCCACAGGTTTGGACAGCATCCTTCATTAGCTTGACAGATGGAATTTTTTTAAGTTCTTCATTTTGTTCTCATGTCTATAGCTACACAGTCCCTTTCGAGGACCCCATGGAAGATAAAGAGTCATGGGCCCAGGATAATTGTCTGTAGGCATGATCTGTTAGCTTGCTTTATTATTTATCACCAGAAACTCTTACCTATGTGCCATTAAAGACCAATCTGCCCAATCTGACATAGGAGAGAACTAGTAACAGAGCACACAAGCATTGGCATTCTCTAGCTGGAAATTGAAAAGATGACATCTTTGCTTGGTGGAAAAATTTTCCGAGAACCTCTATGCACTTAGTTCTAGGAGTTACTACCGCAATTATAGATGGTGTGTGCTTGCATATGCACATTCTAGCTTTAGTTATCCCTTTAATAATAACTACTAGAGTTCTTAACATGTCACAGACTCTGTCCTCTCATGTTAAAGCTGAATAAACTTAAGAGCTAAAGTCAATTGCTTAGTAACAGAATCATATATAGAACAACCTATATAAGTAGATACATGTAGCTTATTAGTAGGCAGAATGATTTATTTTGTTTTCAGATATGTAAGAAAGTCCATAAGGAAGATAGAGCAGAAAAATAATCTATTATTTAACTGTAGGTAGAAGCAAAAGCAATATTCAAATCAGAGGGATAGGTTCTAAAACTATCTGCTATTAGACATTTATCCGTGGAATGGTATGATAATATGGTGATTTTTTTTGGTCAGTTGTGGGGCCTGAATTCTGGGCCTGTCAAGGTCCCTCAGTTATTCAGCTCAAGGATAAGGTCTGGGAGCCCTGAGTCCTAATAGCCTGCAAGTCTTAACACTGTACTTCCTTAGTGATGGGATAGGAATTTCAGCCTTACTGGACTTAGCATTGATTTCTATGTCCTTTCCTAGCACCTGGCCAAAATTATGATACATAGTTACGGAATGAAAATGTAATGCCATCTTAAGAAAGTCATTTAGGGCTCTGGGAATGTGACTTCATGGTACAGTGATTGCCTAGCATGCATGAAACTCTAGGTTAAATTCTTCAATACCACATAAACAGAAAAAGAAACACTGGAAGTGCTGCTGTGCCTCAAGTGGTAGAGTGCTAGCCTTGAGCAAAAAAAAAAAAGAACGCTCAGGATAATTCCCTAGCCCCAGGGACTAGTTTAAGCCCCAGGACTGGCAAAAATAAATAAATAAATAAAACAAAGACAACATTTAGTTAGTAAATGCAAAATAAATAACCCATACTTGGAATATATAATTGCTCCTTTCATACTGATACCTGACAATAGTCTCTAATTCATGTACTTTACCTATATTAGGATACTGTGTTGAAAAAAAAAGATTTGTTCATTAGGTCACAGCAATTAATGCCAGGAATGTGGTTAGATGTCAGGTGAAGATTAATTCTGGAAATTCAAAGATTCCAGGCTTTGAGTGATCACTGCTAATCACAATCAAAAGGGTAGTCTAAGTGAGATTTGGAAATCTTTTTGGTCAGTCATGGCACCAAAAAGGCAAAGGCTAATTAGCAGTTGTGACAGAAGAGAACGAATAACTCCAGATGGAAGGAATAAATGATAGTAACTAAGGTATAGCAGAAAACTGTTCTAAGGAACCATTTTTGGTTATTGAAGAACTAATTATCAACTAGGCTTATTCCTCATTGCCTTTAATATTCTAAATCTCTTAGGCTAATTCTTAATCTCTGTATGATATCTGTCTCTCCTTCTATATTGTTCTTTCAAGTAATCATTATTAAAGGGATCGGATCCAATGAAGATTGAATCAGAGACCCTGCAGGTGCATCTGAAAATGTTCATATCCTATGTCAAGTGTTAGAACATCTTTGAATCTAGTACATAAACAGTCTGAGCAGTCAGTCTAGTGGATATCATTGGAGAAATTCAGAAGGTCACATTTTTTCCAGCAAATCTTATCCCTTATAATAAATGACAGCATGCTGTGTCAGCCTCCTATTAATATGACAAAGTACTTTATAAAATCAACTTAAAAGAAGAAAAGATTAATCTTGGCTTCTGATTTTATACATTTCAGTTTATGTTTCTTATCCTCATTGCTTTGGATTGGTGGTGGCACTATACCCCATGTCAGGAACATTAGATGGAGCATGTGTTCATAGAAGCCCACAAGTAAAGAAGAGGAGGAATAGGAGTGGGAGAGGAAGAAAGAGGAGGAGGGGAAGAGGGAGAGGAAGAGTGAGAGGGAGAAGAAAAAATAGAAGGAGACAGAGAAGAAAAAGAAGGAAGAGGAGGAAAGGACTTTGATCTTAATGTCCTCTTTGATCACAATTTCTCAGTGACCAAATCTCTACAACTGTACCCACTTGAAAAGGTTCACCACCTCTTTATGGCAACATAGTGAAAGCTAATTATTAATCCCAATCCTTTATGATTTCAGATTTAATTTCTAGAGTGGTGGGTAAATATTTCTATACAATTGTGATAACTTCTATTCCTAAATATTTACTTGAATTAATCAGAGGAACTATTTGCCTTGGAGTTGGTTTGGTTATACAATTGTTGGAGAGATGAATGACATATTTAGAATGCAAATACACTTTATTTAATAGATAAAGAAGCTTCAAGAGATGTCATTTTGTGATTTTCAAAAATGACTATTTCGATGGAGTTCCAGGAAGATGGTGGAGGAGAAGCTGGAGGCTAAACAAGCTCTTGCATAGAAAGCAGTTTTAGTGTTCCAGTGAACAGTCCTAAAGCAAAAGAATCACAACAAGTGTGCCATCACAGTGCAGAGAGTTAGGCCAGAGAGGGAAAATCCAGGCAAGGAGACAGATATGAGCACTTGCCAGCTGCCACAGCTGTGGTGGCTGTGGCCATAGCCGCCATACCTGCAACACAGGTAATCAAAGCCAGAGGCTGCCCCTCCCTACATCAGCCTTGACAATCAATTGAAATTCAGTAAACATAAACCCTGAGAATGGCTCCAGGTTGGGCTCTGTGAGTTTCTCAGAAGCTAGCTCCTTAGGGAAAAGCAGCTGTTTGCTGAAAGGCCTCAACTCTACCCAGAACCTAGCCTCATCACAACATCTCCAAACTAGAGGAAACAGCCATCTTCCTCTTTTGTGATACTCAAAGCAGATCTCCCTCCCATTGACCTATCTTGGGAGGAGGATCACAAAATCCTGGGTAAAGCAGAGCATTTTTCTGCCTGCTCAAACAAACTGACTTACGAAACCAACCAAGCCACAGGAAAATCAAACACCACAAGCAGACCAGAGACTCCAACAAGAGACTGGTTATGGACACAAGGGAGATACAGGATCTTCCCATCTCCCCTCCCCCCAAAAAAAATCAAAGAACTCTTTTTTTGCACCTTTTATTAAAAAATTTTTTTCTAAAACTTTTTTTTAATTTTTAATTTTTAACTTTAAAAAAATTTTGTTTTCTATTAACTTTTTTGTCTTCCTCTAATAATTTTTATTTTAGGGGTATATGTGTGTATACTTTTTTTCCCTTTTCCTTTTTTCTCTTTTTTAATTTTTTTGTTTAGTTCCACTCACCATTTGATCCTTTTTTTCTTTCCTTCTCGTTCTTTTCACTTTTTCTTTTCTCTCATTCTTCTTTGCATGACTTAATTGCTGTTCTGCTCATCCTCAGATATACCTGTAGTCGATTATTAGACCTTAGCCCCATTGTGTACACACTTAATCCAGAAATGTATTTCTCAATTTAAAACCTCTTAGACTTAAATTCCTTAATAGCAGTACTACCTCTTTATGCCTATATAATATTTTAAGCATTTTTATTTTTAAGTTTTTCACGTCTCCTTTCTATCCCTCCCCTTCTCTTATTTTATCAACGTTCTTCTCTGCATATTACGTTTTCATTTTTGCATAATTTTTAAGTGTTGCACTTTTTAATTTTTAATTTTTGTTTTTCCATTTTTTCTTCTTTTTTTCTTTCTCTTTCTTCTTTTTTTCTCTCTCTACTATCATTCTATCCAACCTATTTCCCGCTTTGAGATTAGGATTTAGTTACCTCTCCTTCTGCCTTTCCGCATCCCTCTATGCCTATTTTCACCTACATCTCTCCCTAAACCTAATAATTTCTGTTTGCCAAATTCTTCTTTGTGGTTCGTAGCCCATTAATACATAGTTGTTTGATGTTGAATAGATATATCTATTGAACTAGATTGTATCTGCAGACTTTTGACTGTGCAACTACAGACTTTGGTTGATGCTTGCCTTAAAATACTGTGCTAACACAAAACTGGTGTTACTTTCATCTCAAATGGGCAGAGCAATCTGGAAAAACACAAGAAAAATGGCAAGTCCGGGTATCTCAACTCCTACTCATAATCAGGGGACAGAACAGATAATGAATAATCCAGAGGAGAGTTCCCAAAAAGCTCTACAAACACTACTGGTAAACATGGTAAATGAAAAGATTGAAAACCTGCAAAGGACTCTGTATGAGCATGATAGGGAGAGAGAGGAGGCAAAACAAACTTTAAATGCAGGAATATCATGAGCGTGAAGAAGCTACTCAGAGATTGATACAGGAATTGCATGAGCAACTTGAGAACACTCAAAGAGAAAGCCAGGAATGACATGAGCAGGTTGAGAACACCCAAAGAGAACTACAGGAACTGCGTGAACATGAGGAAGCTAATCAGAGAGTAATACAGGAATTCAGAGAGCAGGATGAGAATACAGAAAGATCACTAAAGGGATTCATGGAATCCATAAACACAGAGCTGAAAGAAGTCAGGGAGACCACAAAGGGAATGCTGAATGGAACCCAACAGAAGGAATGGGAGTCCAAGGAAACCATAACCAATCAACTAAGTGATTTGAGAATAAACACTGAACACCAAATTAAGGAAGAAAAGAAGTTCATACAAAATCTAAAACAAAGCTCCAACAAAGAATTTGAAGCCATGAAAGCCGACCAAGTAGAAGGAAAAGAAATAAAAAACAAAGTAGAAAGTCTTGATAGTAGGTTAGACCATGCAGAAGATCAAATCCCAGGGATTGAAGACAGCCTAGCTATTATAGAGAAAGAACATACAACCATCCAAGACAAATCCAAGAAATATGATAGATCTATTCAACACTTGGAAGACACCATCAGAAGGCATAATCTGAGGATAATGGTTGTAGAGGAGCACCTAGAGACAGAAGTTAATGGTATAGGAAATTTGTTTAACAGGATCCTATCAGAGAACTTCCCAAACATGCAAAAAGATAGGCCTATTCAGATACAAGAATCTTATAGAACTCCAAATAGACCAGACCAGAATAGGACATACCACTGCCCCATTATAATCCACACAGGATCAATTCAGACCAAGGAAAAGATCCTTAAAGCTGTCAAGGACAAAGTATCACTCACCTATAAAGGGAAACCAATTAAAATCACCTCAGATTTCTCAGCAGAGACAATCAAAGCAAGAAGAGCCTGGAATGATGTATGCCATGCCCTAAAGACAAACAACTATCAACCAAGAATTCTGTATCCAGCTAAACTCTCCTTCATAACCTCAGGTCAAACAAAAACCTTCCATAGCAAAGAAAAACTGAAACAATATATCTCCACCAAACCAGCCCTACAAAAGATTCTTAAAGATGTCCTACACATAGAAAACCAACAAGACCACAATGAAGGCCAAGAAACCTCACCCAAACTGAGAATCCAAGAACCATAGGAAGAACCCAGTTTTCACAGCCCCCAAGAAGGTGGATAACATGGCAGGAACTCCCAAATACTTCTCAGTCCTATCTCCCAACATTAATGGACTTAAGTCTCCAATTAAGCGACATAGACTGTCTAGTTGGATTAAAAAGCAAGATCCTTCTATCTGTTGCCTTCAGGAATCACATCTTGCCCATAAAAACAAACACATTTTCAATGTGAAAGGCTGGAACAAAATCTACCAAGCTAATGGCCCCCATAAACAAGTGGGAGTTGCAATCCTAATATCAGATAAAATAGACTTCAAATTAAAATTAGTGAGAAGAGATAAAGAAGGTCGCTACATGCTAATTAAGGGATCTCTCCTTCAGGAGCATATTACAATCCTAAATATCTATTCGCCAAAAAAACAGAGCACCCAAATTTAACTAAGAAACACTACTATAACTCAAATCCCACACAGATCCAAAGACATTAAGTGTTGGGGATTTTAACATACCACTTTCCCCACTAGATAGATCAACTCTACAAAAACAGAAATTGCAGACCTAAACAACTGCATAGATAAACTAGATTTAACAGACATCTACCGAATATTTCACCCCGCAGCATCACAATACACGTTTTTGTCAGCAGCACATGGAACATTTTCCAAAATAGACAACTATTAGGCCACAGAGCAAACTGGTCCAAATTCAGAAACATTGAAGTTATACCTTGAATTGTCTCAGACCACAAGGGAACAAAATTAGAACTCAGCACCAAAATCCACCAAAGAAATCCTGTAACACATGGAGGCTTAAAAACACACTGCTGGAGGAGGGGGGACCAAGATGGCGACGGGGCAGTAGGGAAACGCCACAGCTCTCTCCAACCAAAAAGAGAGTTCGAGTTCCAACATTTAATCTCCCCAAGAGACCGACAACAACAAAAAGACGAACACTCAGAGAAAAACCAGAGGTGGAAAATAACAAAAAAAGAAAGAGAGTAAAAGAAGAATTTCAGAACAGAGAAGAGAGAAGACCCCTCCCCCAACCTTTACTGGCCGCGCGGCAGTGCGCCAAGCCGCCGGCCAGCCGGCCCGGCTGGGGCTGCCGGAGCCACAGAGACACAGGGGGCTTCTTGCAGATCACCAGGTACCGGATTGCAGAACAGCGGATCGCCAGGAACAGAGAAACCTACCAGCCGGAAGTCTCCACGAGGATCCCACCCCCACCCCTCACTCTCCACCGGAGCGGAGAGGCTCCATCCCGCCAAAGCCGCCCGGCACCAGCAGCACGACAAAGGGACCTGTCCGCAGACCACCCGCCCAATCGCAATCGCAACTACCCGGCGGGGGGCCGCCCAACCCAGCCCGCAACTACCCCAACTGAACTCGGATTGCAACAACAACTGATGACCTACAGGGTGAGTACCCAACAGGGGACAGTGAATCCCTCAAGGGAGACCAGAGCTGGAGGGAATCCCCAGACCCTGACCTAGACTCCCTACCCCAACACCCAGACCACAGGACCCACTAAAACTGGGAACTGTTCGAGAGCTCCACCAGCCGGTGGAGCACACTCTGCTGGCCAGGCCAGAGCAAGAGCACCCCTGGAAGGGAGCTTAAATGCCCAAGCCAGGAACAGCGCCCCTGGGTCAAGACTACCAACAGTAGAAGAAATTTGAACTGTGTCCTCCAGGCTGCATAACCTAGGTGGTATACACGTTAGCACAGGCCTAACGAGCGCGCTCCAGGCTGGGGCCGGAACCAGGCCCGGGGACCGGCGCCTGAACAAAGCAAAAAGGGTCAGAAGTGGGGCTGTGGCTCAAATGGTAGGGTGCCAGCCTTGAGCTGAAGAGCTGAGGGACAGCACCCAAACCTAGAGTTCAAGCCCACAACCAGCCCAAAACAAACAAACAAAAACACATCAGGAGCCCATAGCAGACTCCAGTATTTGGGAGAGTGCATCCAGAGCATCTGATCTTCCCAAGAGCACCCGCAGGAGCAAACACAAGCAGTCTAGGCTGCTCAACCCTTCCAAAGGCGGGAATTGCTACAGCAGAGAGCTGAGAATCCTAAGTAAGTCAGAATAGCAGCTGGAAATAGGCTCCCAACAGAATCCAGATCAGGCACAGACTCTCTCTACCAATACAGAATCAGCAACCAAGCAAAGACAGACACACCCAAACAAGATTGAAGAGCAGTCTCCTGAACCCCCATGTGAAAATCACAGAGAAAAATCACAAGGTTTACCACCACCCAGGACAGCAAGCTCACCTCAAAAGCCAGCAGCCATGTAGGAGAGAGCCCCAGTGGGAGCAAAGCAGGAATGGAAGACAAAAGCTACATCCAAGGGTTGCTGGAGGCAATGACTCAAGAAATAAAGTGAGAAATTGATCAGAAATTGAAAGAGCACAAGGATGAACTATCAAAAGAGTTACAGGATATCAAACAAAAGTTGGATGCAAAAATAGAAGCTGCACAAACCTCAGTAAGAAATGAGATAAATGCCAAATTAGAGGTAATGCATAACTCATTGAGAGGTGAGATCAGTACTCTGAGAACCAACATTGAATCCATAAAAGGATCCATTTCCTCCATGCAAACCACAATAGAAGCCACGGTCAACAGAGTGAATGAAATGGAAGGTAGAGTGTCAGATACAGAAGACAGAATACACCAACTGGACCAAAAAGTGACAGATATGGAAAAATCACTCAAATTAAGCCAAAGGGAAATTCAAGAGCAAGCAGATAATGCCAAGAAATTTAACCTTCGCATAATCGGAGTGGACGAAGGTGAGGAATTCCAGAGCAAGGGAATGCAACACCTATTTAACAAGATAGTCAATGAAAATTTTCCCCACCTCAAAAACGACCATCTTAACTACATCACAAAAGCTTATCGAACACCCAACAAGCAAGATCCCAGCAGAAACACTTCTAGACACATTATAGTAAAAATGATAGATCTGAATAATAAGGAAACAATCCTGCATGCAGCAAAAATGAAGAAGGAGCTATACTACAACGGGAAAAAAAATAGAATCACTGCAGATCTCTCCACACAAACAATGAATGCAAGAAAAGCCTGGGAAAGCACCATAACGAGCCCTGAGAGCCAATAACTGCCAACCCAGACTAATATACCCGGCAAAGCTAGCATTCACATTCGATGGAGAACTGAAAACTTTTAATAGCAAAGAAAAACTAAATGAATACATAAACATTAAGCCAGCATTACAAAGAATTCTAAGAGGGAGGACACAACCTGAAGAAAGCAGCCAGGAACTGGGACCTGCCCCAAACAGGCGTTACTCAAAGTCTAACTGAGCAAGCACAGGAAGAAAGGAAAGAAGAAAAACTTAGGAAAACGGAATGGCAGGGACGACAATGCATCTCTCTATACTTTCTCTTAATATAAATGGGCTGAATTCGCCAATTAAAAGAAAACGAACTGAGGACTGGATCAGAAAACAAGACCGATCCATCTGTTGCCTTCAGGAGACCCACCTCTCAGCCAAACATACAAACAAACTCAGAGTGAAGGGGTGGAAAAGGATCTACCAATCAAATGCCCCCAGTAAGAAAGCAGGTGTAGCTATCCTGATATCTGACAAAATAAACTTTTCATTAAAATCAGTACAGAAAGACAAGGACGGACACTACATATTAATAAAGGGAACAATCCAAGAGGAGGATATAACCATCATCAACTTATATGCCCCAAATATTGGTGCACCCAGATATGTCAAATAAATGCTCTCAAACTTACAGAATAAAATAGATCCCAATACAATAATACTAGGAGACTTTAACACACCACTCTCACCAAAGGACAGGTCTACCAACCAGAGGATTGGCAAAGAAGCTACCGAATTAAGTGAGGCCATACTTCAAGCGGAATTAACTGACATCTACCGAGTATTTCACCCTAAAACAACACAGTACACATTCTTCTCAGCAGCTCATGGAACTTTCTCCAAAATAGACCGTATCATAGTTCATGCAAGGAACTTCAGCAAATACAAAGGGATCGACATAATCCCCTGTATCCTATCTGACCACAGTGGAATCAAGTTAGCTCTCAATAACGAAGCATACTGCAGAAATTTCTCTAATACATGGAAATTGAACAGCACACTCCTTAACAAGGCCTGGGTAACAGAAGAGATCAGAGAAGAAATAAAGTATTTCCTACAACTCAATGAAAATGAAAACACCTCACAAAGAAACTTGTGGGACACAGCAAAAGCAGTCCTGAGGGGCAAATTTATTGCCCTCAGTGCCCACATCAAGAGAATGGAGACAGACCAAGTAAATAATCTCATGTTGCAACTAAAACAGCTAGAAAAACAAGAAAAAATGGGACCTAAAGCTACTAGACGAAGCCAGATAACCAAATTGAGAGCAGAGATTAACCAATCAGAAAATTAGAAAACCATAACCAAAATAAACCAAACAAAAAGCTGGTTCTTTGAAAAAATAAACAAAATTGATGGCCCGTTGGCAAGATTAATTAAAAAAAGAAGAGAGGAAACTCATATTAATAGGATTAGGGATGCCACGGGAAACATCACAACACGTACCCAAGATATCCAAACAATTCTAACAGACTACTTTCAAAAGCTATACTCTCTAAAGGAAGAAAATCTGGCAAAAATGCATGCATTTTTAGAGAAATACAAGTTGCCCAAACTGAGAAAAGAAGAAGTTAACCAATTAAATAAGCCAATATCCTATAATGAGATACAGGAAGCTATCAAAAGTCTTCCAACAAAAAAAAGCCCAGGACCAGATGGATTCACAGCAGAATTCTATAAGACCTTTAAACAAGAACTAATACCCATACTCCTCAAGCTCTTCAGAGAAACAGAGAAGGAGGGAGCTATCCCAAACTCATTCTACAAAGCCAATATCACACTCATCCCCAAACCAGGCAAAGACCCAACCAAAAAGGAGAATTACAGGCCAATTTCCTTGATGAACACAGATGCAAAGATCCTTAACAAGATTCTAGCTAACAGAATCCAGAAACACATAAAAAAAATAATACACTATGACCAGGTAGGCTTCATCCCAGAGACACCGGGATGGTTTAACATACGTAAGTCAATAAATGTAATCCAACATATCAACAGAGCCAAGGTCAAGAATCACATGATTATCACCACAGATGCAGAAAAGGCCTTTGATAAAATTCAATATTCATTCATGCTAAAAGCTCTGGAGAAAATAGGAATAGAAGGAACATTTCTAAAAACAAGAAAAGCCATTTATGACAGACCAATAGCCAATATTATATTTAATGGGGAAAAGCTACAACCAATTCTCCTAAAATCAGGAACAAGACAAGGATGCCCACTGTCTCCACTCCTCTTCAATATAGTCCTAGAACCCTTAGCCAGGGCAATAAGGCAAGAAAAAGACATTAAAGGGATCTGCATAAGGAAAGAAGAAGTTAGACTATCCCTTTTTGCAGACGACATGATACTATACCTCCACGATCCCAAAAACTCCATCCCCAAACTCTTAGAAATCATAAAGCACTTCGGCAAAATAGCAGGATACAAAATAAACCCACAAAAATCAGTTGCCTTCCTATACACTGATAACGCACAGGAAGAGAGGGAAATAAAGGGAGCAACCCCATTCACAATAACCTCCCAAAAAATAAAATATTTAGGAATTAACCTAACCAAAGATGTAAAAGAACTATTTAATGAGAACTATAAAAAGTTAAAGAAAGAAATTGCAGAAGACACTAGGAAATGGAAAGACCTCCCATGCTCCTGGATAGGCCGACTTAATATAGTAAAGATGTAATACTTCCAAAACTAATATACAAATTCAATGCAATTCCTATTAAAATCCCAATGACATACATCACTGAAATACAGAAAACAGTCCAAAAATTCATATGGAACAACAAAAGACCTAGAATAGCCAAAACAATTCTAGGGGATGAAGACAATATGGGAGGGCTATCCATGCCGAACTTCAAACTCTACTACAGAGCTATAATAACAAAGACAGCATGGTACTGGCACAAAAACAGACCCGAAGACCAATGGAACAGAATAGAGGATCCAGAAATAAATCCACAGGCCTACAGCCAGCTGATATTCAACAAAGGAGCCAAAGACATACAATGGAAGAAACACAGCCTCTTCAACCGCTGGTGCTGGGAAAACTGGGCAGCCACATGCAGAAAACTAAAAGTGGACCCCAGCCTATCACCATGCACCAACATCAACTCAAAATGGATTAAAGACCTTAACATTAAACCTGAATCTCTGAAACTACTGCAGGACAGAGTAGGAGAGACACTTGAACTAATAGGCACAGGAAGGAACTTCCTGAACAGAGTCCCAGGGTCACAACAAGTTGGAGAGAGACTCGACAAATGGGACCACCTTAAAATAAAAAGCTTCTGCACAGCTAAATCTATCACAACTAAGCTAGAAAGACAACCAACTAATTGGGAAAAAATATTTATCAGCAATATATCAGACAAGGGGTTAACATCCTGTATATACAGGGAACTCAAGAAACTAATCCCTCCCAAACCTAACAAACCAATTACTAAATGGGCAAGGGAACTAAAGAGGGACTTCTCAAATGAAGAAATAAAAATGGCAAAGAAACACATGAGGAAATGTTCATCATCCCTGGTGGTGAAGGAAATGCAAATAAAGACAACCCTGAGATACCACCTTACCCCAGTCAGAATGTCCCACATCCACAAATCAGCCAACGACAAATGCTGGAGGGGATGTGGAGAAAGAGGAACCCTATTACACAGCTGGTGGGAATGTACACTTATACAACCACTTTGGAAAGCAGTCTGGAGGGTCCTTAGAAAGCTAAAGATTGACCTCCCTTACGACCCAGTCATACCACTTCTAGGCATCTACCCTGAACAACAGGAACCAATATACAAGGACACGTGCACCTCCATGTTTATTGCAGCACTGTTTGCAATAGCTAGGATATGGAAACAACCTAGGTGCCCCACCACAGATGAATGGATCCAAAAATCGTGGTATCTATACACAATGGAATATTATGCAGCCATTAGAAATGACAAAATAATGGCATTTGCAGGGAAATGTATGGAGCTAGAAGGAATCATGTTGAGCGAGGTAAGCCAAGAACGAAGAGACAAACGGTACATGGTCTCCCTGATAAGTGGATGCTAAATCCAAAAGGTTAGGTGAAACGACAAAACTAACAGGAGTTAAGAAACAAAGAACTCCCACTCATCTGGTTGAACCACTACTAAATATCCCCATGCTGCTGATCACATATATGGTATATAACATGTGAACACCGTTATATATTACAGACTGTGATAGACAATTTGCTCCAGGAAAGTTAGAATGAACTTGTGACTTTAAATAAGCATCATTATTCCACAATACTGTGAATTTCCAGAAATTATGTAATCACTTAATCACAATCAAAAAAAAAAAAAAAGAACCTCGGGGAAGGGAGGGAGGGAGAAGATGGTAGGGGGAAAACAATGGAGGGGGTAACAATGTTCAAGAGGAAGTATACGCATTACCTTACTCATGTAACTGTAACCCTCTGTATAGTATCTTTACAATAAAAAAAAAAAGCTTACTAAACGATCAGCCCTTTAAAGAACAGTACCATTTTTAAGACACTCTAGATAATTCAAGTCCTTCATCCCCCCACAACCATTACTACCAGTCACAAATCATTGCCAAGTGAATTTCCAGTTCTTTTTGATGTTTCCAATGGCTTAGGAGTAACATCAACAATAATTCAAGTTGTTGAGAATATTTAATTTAGAATACGCAAACAAATCAAATTCAACTCCATAGTGTAACCTTTAGGAAAAATGAATTAAGGAATATGGCATGTCCTTTGTAATTTAATATTAGACATGATGGCAAAATGCTGGAAACAGACTCTGCAAGAAGGAAACAGAAGTCTTTGATAAGATATATTAAAGATTACCTAGAGACAAGTAATTTTATCTACATTTTCTATTATATGACAACATATTTTTGTCTGCTAATCAGAGACTCAAAAAGATTTTTAATTATTATATGAAAAATGAATCATCATGAATGAATGAAATCAGGGAGTAAATGGCTCAGGAGCTGGATGGTTCTTTTATATATTCTCATTATTTTGAATGATCTGGTATTTTTGTATGTGTGGAATTACGAATGTATTTTATATTTGGGCAGGAAAGTTTGATTATTAGATCATTGTCTGATACTCAATGTCAGGAACCTAACCTGAGTCAGAGTGGTAAATATGTGTGTGTGTGTGTGTGTGTGTGTGTGTGTGTGTGTGTGTGTGTAAGCGCACACGCGCGCATGTATGCCTGCAAATCTGTATTTAGAAGGAAGAATCTTATTTCTCTCAAGGTATATACTTAATTGTATTAGTTATACTACATTAATGACAGCAGATAAAGGTAATTAACATTTTGTGCCATATGTTTATGTTTCTATGATTGCATGAACAAACTAAAAAGTTATGTTTGGGGTATGATTTTTGTGGAAGGTCAGCAGAAAATATAAACATTTGGAATCTTGAGAAAGATACCAATGGCAATCATTTCACTGTAGATCAGTTTTAGACAACACTTGCAAGGATATATAATCATATTTCAAAGTGCAACATTGGTTTATTTTCAAAAGCTACACTATTCTATAACTTTGTAGGAAAACAAGTTAAATTATGGAAACATAAAAGTAATGTGATTATTTATTGCATACAGTTTTACACTTTAGTTTTGTCAAATCAAAATACCATTTATTTCTACTGTATAGGAAGGAAAACCCTAAATATTAGAGTTTGTGCCATATTTGACATTGGGAAGGTCTGTCTGTATCAATGTTTATTTCTTTTGTTTCTGCTTTCCTATTCATAGCTCTGTTTCTCATAGTATTCTAAGGACTTTTTCTTTCTCCCAATTTGGGCTTGAACATACCTCATGTTCTCAGTTTGTTTGTTAACAATAATCAGTCTACCATTTGAACCATGTCTCCAGCCCAGAAATTTTTATAGTTAATTGGATAGTAACTCATGAATTTTCCTACTAGCCTGAAAAGCATTATCCCCCATGTCTCATCCTTCTTAATAACTAGCATTGTAGAGATGAGTCATGGACCCCAAGAGTCAATGACTTTTCATGTCTTATAGATTCCACATTTGTTATTAATTGTAATAATACACTACCACAGATTGGGTAGCATTAACACTGTAAATACATTGCCTCTGAGTTGGTGGAACTAAAACTCCAAGATCAGAGTTGGCTTCTTCTGTGTCCTCTTTCCTTGGAATATTCAAGGCCTTCTGCTTCTCTTGGAGGAGACTTCAACTTAAATGCTACCTTTGAGATTCTGTTTCCAAATGCAGTCACTTTCTAAGACAATGGATTTTTTATCTTTAGTGTGATTTCAGTGGGACAGTATCCAACACATAACATATTAGTTAACAGATAGGAGAAAAGCTCTGATAAGAAATTATTTGGTTTGGGCATGGAAGTTATGGTATATTTTTTTTAAAATACCAAAAGAGGTAAAGGTTTTATTAGAGCTTGTAAAAAGAGTGTGAAATCTTGACCTTAGACATGCCAAATTCTTGCCCTGTCACACACTTAAATGCCTAGCAGTACTGGAAGATTGAACCCAAAACTCTATACTTGTGAAACAGCATCTCTACTACTGCCATAACAGCAGAATGTAATTTGATTGCTTATTTTGAGGTAGTATCACTATGCCTGGGCCTGCTTGAACAAGCAAAACACATTGCACCCAGCAAATGGTTAGAGTTTCTGAAACTTCTTTTTTTGTCTGGGCTTGCCTAGAACTGGAATTCTCTAATCTATGTTTTCCAAGCAGATAATATTACAGGTTTGAGCCACTTTATCCAGTAAAAATATACAATTTCAAAATATCTTGATATTGCCTCTATTTGTGCTTAACATATATAGCTAACCTTCATTTTCTCCCTCTTTTGTTTAGTACTCTGAGTTGAAAACATTGGCTTTCTTGATATACTTGGCTTCGTTTTCAATGGAATCCTATCACAATGAAAAAAAGTCCTAGAAGTTTATGTTAAAAATCATGGAAAAGAAGGTTTCGGGTTGAAAAAAAAAACACTGATCCTTAAGTTATAAATGCAGTATATTTACAGGGTTAGTCAATGCTTTCTGAAGTATGAGAAGAGAAGGAAGGCAGATATGTGAACAATGTCATGTCTCTGTAGAAATTCTGTAGTTGTCACTTCATGTTATCTTCCTTCCTTAAAGCTTGCTTTATTAAAAGCCTCTGGGTGTATATTGGTTGGACTGATTGGTAACCTTACCTAGGAAATGAAGCTGATTTTAGAAGGCAGATTGTGTGGTAAATAAAGGAATGATGAGAATGAGCACAGATATTGTCACAGAATGAGCTGACCAGTTTCAGCTTCCGAACAGAATAACAAAGCAAAGTTTCAAGTCTAATTATCCACATTGGAATATATCTAGAGAGAGAGAATATAGAATCTATACAGAATATATAGATATAGATAGATATGTAGATAGATAGATAGATAGATACATATACATATACATATACATACATACATGAAAAAAGTAAATCTCCAGTAGAATATAGAGAAACTTGGCATGACAAATATTAAACTATATCAAACTGATTACAGGAAAGGTATAGTAAATATCAATAGTTTAGCATAGATTTTGCATACATTTTGTAAAGGCTGAACATTCTTTCTTTATTATAAACTTTACAAATATCCTTATTATGTTTTAAGTTTTTTTTTTTCTGTGAAAATACCATAAAGAGGGGTTACAATTACATGGGCAAGGTAATGAGTATATTTCTTATCAAACATTGTTGCCTCCTCCTTTGTTTCCCCTTACCATCCCTACCTATCTCCCCTACCCCGCTCCCCACTCCCGTGCCAAAGTTGTAAAGTTCGTTTTTCTACATAACATCTTGTACATCTCACTGTTGCAATAGGTCCATCTGTATCCCTATTTAAACAATTTGTTTGTTCCCTTTCCCCCCCACACACACAAATTATACCATCATCAAATACAATGGAAACAGGGTTACTTTTTTATATATTGTAGTAAAAGCATCTACACAATGCTGGAAATTGGAATTACACAAAATATGCAACATGGTTGGGCACTGGTAGTTCAAGGATGTAATCTTAACTAGTTAAGAGATTGAGATCCGAAGATCACAGTTCAAAGCCAGCCTGAGTAGGAAACTTCATTAGATTCTCATCTCCAACTAACCACCAGGGGAAATGGAGTTCAGTTCAGATTGTGTGTCGAGCTCTGGCCTAGAACACAAAAGCACCATCCAGGTCCTGAGTTTAAGCCCTAGGACTAACAGAAACAAAAACACAAAATACAATATGGAGTTAGATATTTTATAATGAAGCACATTTTAATATATTCTACATTGTTAGAAAGACTAGACTTCTGTGTTAGCTTTATAACCTACCATAATAAGTGATATTGTCCATTTATTAAGCAGCTTACTCAGATTTACAAGTTCGAAGGTTTCAGGGTATGTTCAGTTGGTTTTATTGCTTTGGTGGCCTGTGACAAGACAATGTGAAGGTGGAGAGTATGTCAAAGAGAAAAGTTTTTGACTTAGAATGATTAAAAATAAAAGAAGAAAGAAGATGAAAGTCTATGTTCTCATGGGTTTCACTCTGAAGAACTTAATCTCCAATGGAAATATTCAGGTATTCTCAGGAAATGGTAAATCATTTTTCTTTAACACAGGTCTTTCTGGGGCATTCTAAATTCAAATGGCAACATCTTCACCAATGATGATGACTTGTCCATGGGTGGAAGCAACTAGACATTACTATAAATTCAAGTCAGATCTCAGCAGACAATATTTTATGGAATTCCTATTAAAATATTTCCTTGCAGACTGACTGGGTCTTTATACTACACGTGTTTGTGTGTGTGTATGTGTGTATTTGAATAAATATATAGCAACTGTTGGCAATGAAGATGGATATGCATTTCTTTTATCAAAGAAACAAACTTATGAAGTGGTAGCCTTTATATATAAAACCTTAATAGTAACAATAAAATTAATATTATTACTATTATTATTTTTTGACGGCTATAGGGCTTGAACCCTGGGTCTGGGCATTGTCCCTCAGCTCTGCAGCTCAAGGCTACCACTCTACTACTTGAGCAACAGTGCCACTTCACATTTTCTGAACCTTTAGTTGGAGATAAGGGTCTCACAGATTTTCCTGCCCGGGCTGGCTTTGAACAGAGAACCTCAATTCTCAGCCTCCTTAGTAGCTAGGATTACAGGTGTGAGCCACTGGCACCCGGCAGTAAAGTTATTTTGAAAAAGAAAAAATCCCACAATTGTATACTTAAAAAAAATCACAATCTGGCAAGTGTATCTCTAATGTTGTTATGTCAAGTAACCATAGGCAGCAATCATTTTTAGATCTCACAATGTCCTGTCCAATGCCAGATAATATTTAATTAATTTACTTAAATTTTTCCATAACAAAGTTCATTATGAATGCCCAACAGCACAATTTTCTAGTGAGTATAAAGAATTCTTCAACATATTTATTTCAACAAACAGCATTTTGTGCTTAGTTGGTTTGTTTTTGTTTTTGTTTTTAGTTTTGCCAGCACTGGAGGCTTGAAATCAGGGCCTGGGCACTCTCCCTAAACTTCTCTTGCTCTAGGCTAGCACACTACCAATTGAGCCACAGCACCACTTCCAGTTTTTCTGCTTACATCATACTGAGGAATCAAATCAAGTGCATCATGCATGCTAGACCAGCATTCTACCACTAACCACATTCCCAGTCATTGGGTCCTGGTATATTTCCCCTTCTAGATTAATAGAAACATTCCAGGTTCCGAACTTGAAGCTGATCTTTGCCATCCAACAACATCACATTCTTGTGAACAGCACTAGCTGGCCTCATGAGCATAGCAGCCAGCTGGAACTCAGCTATCTGATGGCCTTGGCCTCCAACAATTCAATCATTTCTGTGCACAGACTGAAAACTGTTATAGGAAATTTTGATTTATTCCATTCTATTCTCAGCTACTTGCCATTCTCAGCTTTGTATGTTTTAAATTCTGTTAAACATTTATTACTATTTCCTGCCATTCTCAAAAGTAACATATATATTTTACTTTAAAGTTCATTCAAACATGCAAAAATGTTAATGTAGTTGCTATCCACCAGTGGCTCATGTTTTAAAACCTAGCTACTTTAGAGGTCAAAAAGTGAGGATTCAGGTTTAAATCATCCCATGCAGAAAAATCTGAGATATTTCTCCTATTAAGAAACCAAAATCGAGGGGCTGGGAAGGTGGCTCAGTGGTAGAGCGCTTGCCTTGCATGCCTGAGTCCCTGGGTTCGATTCCTCAGCACCACATAAGCAAAAAGAAAAAAGCCAGAAGTGGCACTGTGGCTCAAGTGGTAGAGCACTAGCCTTGAGCTGAAGAGCTGAGGGACGCGCCCAAGGCCCTGAGTTCAGGCCCCACAACCGGACCCAAAAAAAAAAAAAGAAACCAAAATCGAGAAGTGGAGATGGTGGCTCAAGTGGTAGAGTGTCAGCTTTGAGCAAAAAGACTAAACAAGAATAATACGTCGACTTCTAACTCTATTATTTACTCATGGAACACACACACACACACACACACACACACACACACAGTCAACATTCTCCTAGACTCCCCTTCTTGAGCAGTATTCAATGCCATTAACTGAATGCAAGTTTTCTCCAAATTCTTATGATAGGGATTAAACTACATTTGTATTTATGATAATGTATTTTTTGTACTTTTTGTTTTGCAATTTTTTGTACTAATGTGAGAGAACAGTGTTTTGTGAAGACTAAACAGAAATCAGTGTGTTGGTAAATAGGTAGGTGACAAGTAGACTGAAAGATGCAGATAATACCACTTGAAATTTTATTTCTCCAAATTTAAATATATATACATATATGTGTATTTATAATTTCTGCCAAGATTTTATTTCCATTAACAATGATCTATTTGTTCCATTACATAAATTTAACATATTGTGTGCTTCATAGTAGATTAATATTTATAGAATTTCTTTCATTTGGAGACCAAGTTCTGCAGTGTAGACCAAGCTTTCCTCATCTCCTTATTCTCCTGAGTATGGCTGGCATTACTATGTGGTTGCATAGTACCATGTCCAGCTATATTATTTATATTTTGTCCAGTAGAATATTACTGTGAACAGCTTTAAGCCATATATCTTCATAAGTATGAATGCATTTCTTGCAGAAAAAAAATAATAAATAAAGATACTGAGTGAAGCCAATTATGGTAGGCATGCCTGAAATCTCAGCACCCAGGAGGATTGTATGTTTAATAGCAGCCTGAGCTACACAGAAAGTCCCTTTTAAAACAAAAAAACAACAACAACTGGTGAACTTGGAAGAGGGAAAGTATTATTAAGTGGGATGATAGGAACATACAAAATTTAGTGTGTGTGTGTGTATGTGTGTGTGTGTGTGCACGCGCTTGTGTTGGTCCTAGGGCTTGAACTAAAGGTCTGGGCACTGTTCCTGAGGTTTATGCTCAAGTCTATCATTCTACCACTTGAACCAAACTCCACCTCAAGCTTTTTTAGAGCTCATTGGAGATGAGTCTGCTCCAGTTTCCTGTCCAGACTTAGAACCTTTTGTAAGTAAGATTACAGGAGTGAGTCTGTAGTAGTTGTTGTATTACTGTTAAGAAATATAGTAAACATCATGCCAGTTTATACTCCTTCCAGCAGTGTTTGAGTGTTGAACACACACCTAAAATAAAAACCGCTCCATGTTTGATGACACCCAGATCTCATAGTCCCGTGAGATAAGTATTGTTATGCTCACTTTACCTGTGAAGAATTTGAGATCCAGAGAGTTTAGTTAATTTTGAGTCCCCAGCTAGTATACAGTGGAGCCTGTATTCAAGCCCAACTAGGTCTGTTTATTTCAGAAAACATAGAGTCATCATGTGTTCTAGTCAACATGTGTTCTAGCAAGTACTGCTCATTGCAAGTACAGTTCTGTGCCTGACAGATTACCTTTCTCTCTCTTTAACTGTTTGAACCCCCTTTCATAAGCTAGGGAAAGCACAAGTGATGAGAAGAGCCATTTTTTGGAGGGGAAATTGATGATGGGGTTTGAACTTGGTATCACATACATATTAGTCTGATCTTCCATTTGGGTTATGCCTCCAGCACTATATTTCTGTTTTTTCTTTTGTATTATTATTATCAAGGTGAGTTACACAGAGGTTACAGTCATATAAGTCAGGTCAGGATACATTTCTTTTTTGAAATGTCACTCCTTCCCTTGCTCTCTCAATTTTTCTCTCTCACTGGTTTGGTTTTATTAACTTCCTCGTCCTCCTCATCCTCCTCGTCCTCCTCGTCCTCGTCCTCGTCCTCCTCCTCCTCCTCCTCCTCCTCCTCCTCCTCCTCCTCCTCCTCCTCCTTCTCCTCCTTCTTTTTTTATTGTTATTATTATTATTACTACTATCATTGTTGTTGTGCTGTAGAGGAGTTAGTTACATTTGTGTGGTAATGACTACATTTCTTTTGTCTTTGTTTTTATTTTACTCAGTAATGAGGCTTGAACCCAGTGCCTGGACACTGTCTCTGAGCTCTTTTGCTGAAGAATTGCACTCATATTGAGCCACAGCTCTACTTTCCTGAGTGCATTGCTTTTTGGACAATGTCACCTTTTCCCTTCATCTCTTCCAGTTTTCCAGTCCTTCCCCACAAACAAGTTGCACAGGTCATTTTAAATATAGTACCAATTGAATACCACTGTTGCACATGTTCAACCTTTGTCCCTCCTTTTCTAGAACCCCTTTAGCTTCTCAACGAGAAATAAATTCTAAAAATAAAAATGAAAGAAAATAAAAAAATATCATCTTGTTTCTTTTTCCTGTTCACTGGTTGTTTTGAGATAGGATGGGTTTGTGTGTGTGTGTGTGTGTGTGTGTGTGTGTGTGTGTGTGTGTGTGTGTGTATGTGTGTGTGTGTGTGTGTGTTTGAATACTGGGGCTTGAACTCAGGGAGCTGACCTTTAGCTTTTTTCCTCAAGGTTAACAGTCTACGACTTGAACCAAACTTCCACTTCTTCATTTTGAATGGTTAAGTGAAGATCAAAGTTTCACAGGTTTTTCCTACCTGGTCTAGCTTCAGTTCACTTTCCTCAGATCTCAGATTTCTAAATAGCTAGAGATACAGATGTGAGCCACTGGTGGTGCTTGGCTTACCTTATTTTTGTTAAGTAATTGAAATGTAAAAGAAAGTTGCAACCATAGTAAAAAAAAAGAAATCAATCTAACTTTCCAAGCTTCATTAATTTTTAATATTTTGTCACATTAGATATGTGCAGAAAAACATTTTTGTAAATGCTCCTGAAATTTGGTTTTCATCTGGGTTTTTTCCTCATGATGAACTTCATTTTATATAGCTTTTTATCTACTAAATATTGATGAGAATATGTCCAGAGGGCATTAATGACCTTTTGTTGGCTTTCATAAGGAAATGGTGCAAACTAACACGTGATAAATTTGTGTGCAGGACCCCGATAATATATCCACATTCTTAGTCAGAAGTCAGTAGTGCCTGTTACAAATCATCTAGATCTGACAAAATCCTGACTCGGGCTTTGTTACCACCTTCTTGTATGACTCTCCGGTGACCATGACAGAGCCCTGCTGGGCCCTCTAAGGACACAGCCAAGGTCATGTCAGGCATGGCACCTACGGTGTGATGAGAGACTGGTGACTGCTTCCTATGATGAAATGACACAGGAAGTGTTAGGTTCTTAAGCTGTCATCAGTCCCGAGGGTTCTTCATTGAGTATTCAATCTTAAGATTTAAGGAGACATCACACTCTCTCTTCCTTGTGCCATTTGTGGACCTGTTACAGTTTCTTCTGCTTTTGTCATCTTCTGTGGAAAGAAATCATCTGAGCTCTATAAGCCATTTTGTTTATTCTAGGCCATTAGGGTAAGTCTGGCTTTTATACTTAGACAAAAAGAAATGTAGTGATAAAAAATAGCAAACTTAACATTTTTTCTGGTCTATTTATTACCAAAATATGTTTTCAAATTCTACCAATAATTAGTAAGAGATTCTTAATTAGCAGTCACTTTCTCAAACTCCTAAGTTCCTCAGTGAGCTGTGAGAGAGAAACCACAGCGAGTGACAGGGGTCCTCCAGTCTAACTTCTTGCCCAGGGAGGAGGGCCTTTATGCTAGGCCTCCAAATTGAACAAAGAATAATTCTTCTACCTCAGATTACATGTCCAGGCTATACATACCAAAGAAAGCTAAGGACAAGAGATTTGTGTGACTTGGGAACAACGCAGATCACAAACATGAATTCTACATAAACAGAAATAAAAAGAAATTTTTCTTTATTCATATAATACAATAAAAAGTGCTACTTTTCTCATTATCACTTAATTGTGGTTAAGTACTAAAAAAACACTTTGACATGAACTCAAGTTCTGTTGGTATCAGCTTGAGATTTTATGAAGAAAACTTTTTTAATTTTTATATTTCTAAAAATCTAATTATAAAGATGCTGTACAGAGGGGTTACATTTACATGATTAAGTTACATTTCTCATTGAACATTGTTACCTACTCCAGTGATTTTCACCCTCTGTCCCTTCCCTCCACTCCCCCCCCCTTACATTGTAAAGTTAATTTCTGCCATAGTGTCTTGTGAGTATCATTGTTGCAATGGGTCACCTTTTGTACTTCTTTCAGCATTTTGTTATTTCCCTTCCCTTCTCCCAATCAGATAAAGGCATATACAGGATGCAGGGTACCAGAATCAAAGACAAGAATTTCCATGGATAAAACCAATAGGAAAAGAAAAATGACGTAAAGAAGAAAGAACTAGCTGCAGTACGTTGGCTACATCAAGACTGACAACTAAACAAAAGAAGACCTGCTGTTTCTATGTCTTGGCGTACATTTCAATTAATATCATGTTGTATGGTCATATATATGCCCATAACTCCTGAGCTATTATGATCCACTTTCAGGAGTAACAATCTAATACTAATCATTGCAAATGAGGGAAATCATAGAGCTCATGTTTCTTTGGGTCTGTCTTGCTTCACTTAATATGATTTTTTTCCAAGTCTTTCTTGCTTACAAAAGGGATGATATTTTTTCCGATAGAAGCATAAAATTCCGTTGTGTAAATATACCACATTTTCTTGATCCATTCATCTATTGAGGGATAACTGGGTTGGATCTCTATCTTGGCTATGATAAACCATGATGCAATGAACATAGCTATGCTATTCTGGTAGCTTATTGTGCCCTAATTTGAGATCATTTGGGTAAATGCTGAGTAGAGGGATTGTTGGATCTTAGGGGAGTTCTATGTTTAGTCTTTTGAAGAACCTCCATACTGCCTTCCAGAGTGAACCAGCTTACATTCCTACCATCAGTGTAGTAGTGTTCCTATTTAGCCACATCTACCCTAGCATCTATTATTATTTGTTCTCTTGATAATAGCCATTCTAACTGGGGTGAGTGGAATCTAAATGTGATTTTGCTTTTGATTTGCATTTCTTTTATGACCAGTGATGCTGAGCATCCCCCTTCTCTTTCCGAGAGGCCACACTATTACAGGTTTCTAGTGTCTCAACAGAGGCAGAGAAACTTGTAATATTGTGTGCTTTTTGTTGTACATTCACTTCACTTGGAGCTTCCAATGACTCCTATAACTTACACTAAAGGCTTATACTATTTCCCTTACTGAAAAAAACACTGATTTTCAAAAAGCATAGAAAAAAACCTTTGTCAGGGGTCCCAGTGAATACTAAGGAAGATTCTTTACTGGGAAATTTTATTTGGTTGCTTGTTCATTTTAACACATGTTGAATTTGGGGCTCCCCACCAACTCTTCAAGAGACTAGAAACTATGTTGCCTCATTGGATTTTGCCTCAAAAGTTACAAAATATTTTGACATATTTTTGGTTTGATGTTTTGGGCTTTTGGAGTGTTAGTGGGCCAGTACTCAGGCTTGAACTGAGGGACTGGAGCTCTTGCTTATGTTATTTTACTCAATGCGGTCACTGTGACACTTCTGGCTTTTTGCTACTTAATTGAAGATAAGAATCTTGAGGACTTATTAGCTTGGGTTGGCATCAAACTGTGATCCTCAGATCCCACCCTCGTGAGCAGCTAAGATTACAAGAATGAGCCTGGATATATTGTGCTCCCTATGAAACCTAAACAAGGGCACATCATTCTGAAGCATGTGTGTATGGATATATATTTCAAAATTAGAAAAATGTAGCCCTTTATGTGTGTGTGTGCATGTGTGTGTGTGTATACACACACATAATATAAATATACACACAATATAAATGTGCAGAGGGAAATGAGGGTATAGCTGCTGGTTTTGAGAAAAGATTTCACCTAGGGCTTTTCACACACTGAGCTATGCTGCACAGAATGCTTGAGACTAAAGGTGAGGTAAATGATGTCATCATCCCATTCATCTATATCCCTTGCTAACATATGCATATACTGTGGTGTTGACATGATTATTTTGTGTATGAGAGCCAGTACTGGGGCTTGAATTCAGGACCTACATACTGTCCCTTAGCTTTTGTATGTGATGCTAGCACTCTACCATTTGAAGCACAGCTCAGCTTTCTTTTAATTTAATCTTACAGGAGGTAAGAGTCTTTTTTGCTCAGTTGTCTTTGAACTGAGTTCCTCATATCTCAGCATTCTGAGTAGCTAGTTTTACAGGCCTGAGCTTCCAGTGCCTAGCTTTTCATGACTACTTTCACAAGCTACATGCTCACACACATTTCATTCAAAAATCTCACTGCTTAACCCCTGCTTTCACTATATTTGATGTCGGTATAATTTTTGGAGGAGATGGGGAAAAACAAGTCGTTTAAGAATACAGGTGGGCCTGTTGCTACAATGAGAAGTACAAATTGTCATGTCGAAAACGAACTTTACAACTTTGGTGTGGGGGGGATTGGGGGGGTGGGGGAAGACTGGGAAGGGATGTGAAGGGTAAACAAAGGAGGAGGCTACAATGCTTGATAAGAAATGTACTCATTATCTTGCCCATGTAATTGTAACCCCTCTGTACAGTATGTTCACAAAAAATAAAAACAAAAAACCAAAAATCTCACTGTTCAGGCTGACTGACAAGTTGTGAGGAAAGATGGTTGAAGAATAAGTTACCAAATAGGCCTCTAGCCCTATTAACATCATTCTAGTCAGTGACTTAGCTTTCAGTGAGTGAGTACATATTTCCACTTTCACTCTGCCTTTTTTAACTGGAACTCAGTGAAATGTTTTTGATGCATCTTTTAAATGTTATCTCCCAAACAGAAGATATTATTTGAATGTATTTGATAATATTTTAGATGCGGGTGGTCTTGTGTGTCTGGATGTCTGTGGGCAGAGGCCATCCAGCTGGGCTTCAGGCCCAGAGCTGATGCTTCCTGTCTGCTGATTGCAGAGAGGAAGGTTTTCTTCCTGGCCAGTCTTTGAATTGAGATCCGTTCATTTTAGATTTCTAAGTATCTAGGATAAAAAGCATGAACCACCACCAACTGGCTTGTTTTAGAAGCATTGCTTTTCATTCATCCCTTTTTTTCCTGGAAGTTTGATCTAGACAGGCTGCTTGTGCCTCATGATAAGGTGATTTGAATAATACCCTTTGCCTCTGGCATTTCTGAAACTCATTTCCTCAGTTCCAGGCTAATGAATTTGTTCTAAAGTCAATAGCATTTTCCTTCTGAGATGTTAGGTAGCTTAATTAAATCTCTTATCCTTTGCTTTGGCAATGCAATCAGGATGTTTCTGTACAACCCTACTTCTTGAGAGTATTATAGTTAGAAGGTATCATGTGTACACTTTCATATACTCTCTAGTTTTATAAACTTATGTTACAAGATTGGGTGGAAGAATGATGACTGTTGAATTAATTTGATAACCACTCTAGAGTTTTTAAGCCTTAATGGTAATTAACTCAAAGGGGGATTAAAAATATTCAGAGTAGTGGAATGTGGCTACTATTCATTTCATGTATGTGGATAGATGATAAGAATTCTTGTGATTAATAAAATAAATCTTCAAATTTCCAGTGGTAGACTGCTATGTTAACTGGGAGGAGACAGTGGTGATGCCAGGACTTTGAAAGCTGGTAATGAAGCAAAATATCCGGGAGAGCATTTGCTAAGGATATAATTCCAAGGCTCATATCAAATATATTGAACTAGAATGCTAAATGATGAATGACAGCACCAAAATTTATTTGTTGGCTTCTTTGTTTTGTGAAGTCCTTGGATTTGGACCTGGGGCCTGGGTGCTGCCCCTTAGTTTTTTCCTCAAGGCCAGCGCTCTACCAGTTGAATCACAGCTTCATGTCCATATTTTTGGTGGTTAATTGGAGATCAGTCTTACCAAATTTCCTTTGGGCTTGCTTCAGTACAGCCCAAATATCTCAGATATCAGCCTCCTGAGTAACTAGGATTCCAGTTATGGGACACCAGAGACCCATATGTTTGACTACTGTTTTAGCACTTTGGTTCCAGTGGGTCACGTCAGATTTAAACTAAAATCATAACTTTTCTTCTTGTAACCCGCAGCATTCAATATATATCTAATTTATTCCTATCTTCATTTCTGATCTCTCTTTTCTTCATTGTACCCTTCCATTCTTATTTCACAAGCAAGCATGTCAGTGCTGTTTTCCTTTTCTGAAGCAAGTCAGGTCCATTCCCATCAATGGGGGTTGTACTTACTGTTCTTTCTGCCTGGAAAACCTGCTCCTAGGGCTGGGAAGGTGGCTCAGTCGTAGAGCGCTTGCCTTGCATGCATGAGGCCCTGGGTTCGATTCCTCAGCACCACATGAGCAAAAAGAAAAAAGCTGGAAGTGGCACTGTGGCTCAAGTGGTAGAGCCTTGAGCTGAAGAGCTGAGGGACAGCACCCAGGCCCAGAGTTCAGGCCCCATGACCGGACCCAAAAAAAGAAAGAAAGAAATAAAACCTGCTCCTAGATAATTGCCTGGATGATGGCTCTCATATCAACTATCTCCTCTTTAGGGATGTCTCTCCCCATCCCCAATGTGAAGTTGTTGCCACAAAACCACCAATTTCATGTCTCTGATTTATAGAAAGTATCATTATGATTTCTGGTTTTCTTTTCAGCATGAAATTGTTGAGGAGAGAGCCACATTCACTTCTGTTTCTCCAATACCTGTAATAGTGCCTAGTCCTTAGTGCTCAGGAGCCTTACATGGAGATTAGCCTTCTCCAGCTCAATTTATCCTAGCTTCTGGTCAGGACAGCTTCTCAAGCTGAAGTCTGGTGGCTAGTAATCATTCCCTCTTATTCTTTGTGCCTTTTGGTGGTGTTGAGTCTACTTCAGGGAAAAATCAGTGTTTGACACTTATTTGCTGCTATGACAAAGGTGACTGTGACATCATAGAAGTTATGGCTATTGTTTTGTAAAGCTGTGTGAGGACACCCAACCCCACACAATTTCCCCAATATATGTGTCTCCTTTGCTCAGGAGTGCATTCAAAAATTCAGCAACCAAACTGTCACCCAGTTCCTGATACACTCAGAGTATGTTTCCATTTCCTTTAAAAAAAAAAAAGAAAAAAGAAAAATTAAAGACATGCCTTTGACGATTTTCATTGAATTACTAAAACAGAGTATATAATTTTATGTATTTGTAAATCTTTGTCCATCTCTCTTGAGCCCTTGCTATATTTCTATGTGTTTGCAGCTTGGGAAGGGAAATATGGTTTAATTCAGTATAGTCAGAGACTATAGTTCAGAAGGCTCTTTTTAGACCTTTTTTGAGGGAATGCCAACTTTCCATCTGATGTTCTACAGATGGCCATCTTGGTACAGGAACTGAGTAGACTGTCATAAGATAAGAGGCTTGTCCTGATTTCTACTGACTTTCCTCTGGGGTCAGGGAGTGTGATCCCACTGCATATGTGTCTCTTTGCTACACTGAAGGGCCCAGGCCTCCTCAGAAAATCTAAGGCCAAGGGGGTAAGAGAGATTAAAAGTCAGAACCCAGCTTCCCACATCACTGAGATTACAGGATTGAGTCTCATGGACTCAACTCATAGCTGCTTTTTTATACATACTGTAGTCAGTTTCATTATATTCACCTCACAGACAGATATATACAAATATATGTATATAATTATTCATCTATTTATAATCAGTGTTATATCTAGAAATGCACAAATATATATTCATATAATTATAATCAAATTATATCCCTACTTTCCCCAATAATATTTTACATTAATGTTTTGTGATAAAAATACTAGACTAAAAATTTAAATGCCTTTGTAGTTTGAAAAATCATATTCAATCTTATATATTATATAATATACTATATATAATATAAAGAATATAACACATATTAACATATAACTAATTTAATTGTGTTTTTTTTCTTCCTGATTTTGTGTTTTTTCATCTATGTAAACTTTCTTTCTGGGGCTGGGAAGGTGGCTCAGTGGTAGAGTGCTTGCCTTGCATGCCTGAGGCCTTGGGTTCAATTCCTCAGCACCACATAAGCAAAAAGAAAAAAGCCAGAAGTGGTGCTGTGGCTCAAGTGGTAGAGTGCTAGCCTTGAGCTGAAGAGCTGAGGGACAGCGCCCAGGCCCAGAGTTCAGGCCCCACAACAGGACCCCCCCCAAAAAAAAAACAACTTTTTTCTTCTACTGATGATGGCTGTTACTTTCCAGTATACATATTTTCTATATATTTTGTCAAATATTTTCAGCCCTAAGTAGGTTTTTTATATTACTGGAGTCAAATTTTTCTTCCATATTTGCCCAAAGCACAATGAAGATGTATACAGATTTGAACTCACTGTTGGAAGAGCGTCCCACATACCACTATAAGTATTGTGGCATTTGTCCCAATTGACAGATTTCTAGGACATCTGATCTGCTGTCCTAGACCTTTTGCAGCCACCATATCACCCTATGCAGTCATGACCTGCTTCCTTGCCACTCCCCGTGCATTTAACTGTTCCCATTATATGCAGTAGGCTCTCTTGTACAGCCCCCTGTCACTCTGTGTTTCCCCCCCACAGAACATGTATGCACGATGTTTCAGATTGTAGGTTTAAAAAGAAACATATTTAGGATTCATGAATTTTAGGATATATCAAAAATATTGACATTTTAAGCCGGGCGCTGGTGGCTCACACCTGTAATCCTAGCTACTCAGGAGGCTGAGATCTGAAGATCGCGGTTCAAAGCCAGCCCGGGCAGGAGATACCGTGAGACTCCTATCTCCAATAAACCACCAGAGAACCGGAAGTGGCACTGTAGCTCAAGTGGTAGAGTGCTCGCCTTGAGCTGAAGAGCTGAGGGACAGCGTTCAAGCCCCACAACCAACAAAAAAAAATTGACACTTTAATAAAGTTGGAAAAATAAATAGAATGAACCTTTTACAACAATCAGGACAAAGAGAAAAATGAAGATTTTCCCAGGAAGGGGGAAAGGAATCTCTAAATCTAGATTGGCCTCTAAGTTGCCTTCAGGCAGAAATTCTGCCTCAGAGTCCTCAAAGTGATCTACTTCCTCATTAAAGACAGAATTTTCTTCCTGAGTCCAGGGAGGGACAGATTCTAATTTCTCAATTGGAAATTGGATCCCTTGCAGGAGGACAGATTGGTCTGGGTATTCTTTGAGGAAAGATTACTTTTCCTCAACTGAATCTAGATTTTGGACCTCACTTATTGGTTTCACTGAACATAGACTGGGGTAATTTTCCATTAGCACACATTTACCCTGCACACCAAGATGTGTTTTTTTGGCTGGTTTGGAGCTGATCTAGCTGGATTGTGAACATCAATGGAAGACATTCTGGATCATCTTCTTCCTTGGTAGTATGTGCAGGTACACCTGCATCACATGTGGAATTCAGAACCAGTGGGATGTCCACAGGACTCAAAACCTGCTTGGGCCTTTCTACAAATTGAAAAAAAAAAAACTCTATGTTCACATGCTTTCTGGAGATCAGTGATGGCTTCTGATCTCCATCAGTCCCCATAGACTACATCACTGAAGGGTTATTTATCTGTAGTTCTGCAGGAGCTGCTCTACGCTGATGCAAACCTGAGAATGGAAATAGGTACAGGATTCTTAGAGTAGACTCTAGAAGTTAAGGTGTGACTAAACTTCCATGAGGATCTAATGGGGGAAGTTGTAGAACTTGAGTTTGGACTGAACACTGATGGGAAGGTAGGGTGTTTCTGAGTGGATACTTCCAAGTTCTTTCAAAAAGAGAACATATTACCTGCAAAGAATATCCATAAAAGGACATTTTGCCAAGCTGGAGAGTACTAAGGGCTGTTGGCCAATCAGGCCCATCTCTAGAGACCCAGGTTCCATCCCTACTCACAAGCTCTGAAGCATTGAAACAAGGACTTCTTCCTCTTTTTCTGGGTCTCATGGGTCATGTGCTCCTCCAGATGGTCCAGAAGAATATATAAGCGGAAGAGCAGGTCTGAAGAGGGCATGTTGAGCTTGACATACTGTGTAAGTTCTTTTAGGGTGTCATGGTTCTTGGGTTCATAGAAGTCATCAGGGTAGAAGTCCATCCACATAAGGAGGATGGAATAAACGATGCTGTGGGCAGATTGGTGACAAGGAAAATGAGAGTCCACCCTCCCCATCCTGAGCCTTGTACTAGAGCTTCTTTCTGCAAGACTTGCAGGTTGGGAAATGGGAAGAGACTTCCGCAAGCAGGATGCTCCTCAGAACATACTTCTAGAAATTTCTTAAATATAATCCTCTAAAATTCTCCCTGTGATAGGAAGAGAAAGTTGTTTCCCCGCTGAATCTGACTCGCTATACACAGCCCTCCCTGTCTTCCATGAGAGTCCAAAACCACAACCACATCCACAACTGTGTAATCTGCTATGCACTGAAGTGCCAAGACTCAGCCCCCTGGTGAAAATCACAACTTCTATGCAAAGAAGAAAGTTGGCTTTGATTCAGAAACCTCAAAGATACCCAGTTTTCAAGGACAGAACTTCTCTTTGTGCCAACATCCACTTACTTCTTCGCTTGTTCATCTTCCAGTTATCGTAGTAGGATCTGTACCAATGGGAGGAGAGAAGGAAGCTAACTCTATGCTTCTCCTTTTCTGAACTAACAGGACACACATGGGACTGGCTAAGACCCACATGGTAATGTAAACATGACAGACAAAAAGTGGAGATATGTTTACACAATTTCATGCAAATTCTGTGAGGATGCTTATATGCATCTGTCCAAATAAATGCACAATGACTCATGCCTCTAATCCGACTAATCACAGTTTGAACGCAGTCTAGTTTGTAAAATTCCAAAGACACTAATCTTCAATTAACCAGCCAAAGGCCAGAACTGGACCTGGGGCTCAAATGGTAGAGTGTTACAAATGGGACAGCACTCAAGCCCCCTATTCAAGTTTAAGTTGCATCCTTTCTTCTGTCTATATTCCTTCAAAGGCCTCCAAGATAGTGATTTTCTAGGTGAGGGTGGACGTTGGATGCCACGGGCTCATTCCTTTAATGCTGGTCTCTCAGCAAGCAAATTGCTAAGGCTCCACTAGCTTCTGAGGCAAATGAAATGCTCTGGCAGCCCAGTCCTAAGGAATTAGCCAGAGAGTGTACTTCTTTGTCTCAAGCCAAGCTCCTTGATCAGACTCCAGTGAAACAGTCTCAGAAAGGTGCCAAGTATTCCAATACTCTGCTAAGGGGTCTCATCAACCCTGAGTTTGAAAGAGGAACACTCACTTTTTTTTTGTTGGTTGTGGGGCTTGAACTCTGAGCTTGGGTGATATCCTTTAGCTCTTCAGTTAAAGACTATCACTCACCCACTTGAGCCACAGCGCCACTTCCGGTTTTCTAGTGGTTTATTGGACATAAGAGTCTCATGGACTTTCCTGTCCAGGCTGGCTTTGAACTATGATCCTCAGATCTCAGCCTCCTGAGTAGCTAGGATTACAGGCATGAGCCTCTGGCACCTGGCTTAAGAACATTCACTTTTTAAACAGACTATCCAGCAACTGCTCCATTGTCCCCCACTCTCTGTAGTGGTATAGGAAGTTTCCAACATAGAAGGGATCACCTTTCTGGTAGTCAGGGACCAGGTCCATTACCAGCATTTCCAGCAAGCCTGAGTCCAGGATCCATATGTTATAAGGCACATTCAGGGTTTGGGCTGATTCATTGTCACACTGAGGTGGTAAAAAGAATGGATCTTTGAAACGTGGAAGTGGGAGTACCCTTCAAATTGAGTAATTGTAATAGAGTGGATTGAAAAGTACACAGTAAATATTTTTTCAGTATACACATATAAAAGCACACAAGAAGAAGGTTCTAATATGGGCTGGATGAGATTAGATAGGTTTCCTGTCATAGTTATACTTGCCTGAGTTGCCTTGTGATTCCCTTGGTTTCTTCTTATAAAAAAGGCCTGAGACATTGGATTGGTAATTTGGCACTGATCCAAAGTCTGCAGCATTGATTGAGGCACTCATACCTCTCATGCCTGAGAGCTGAGTCTCTTGAGCTTTGAAAACAACACAAGAACATCTTTCTTGTTCCTGCACCACAGGCCAAGTGAGCTGGCTTGAGCTGAATGTCAGTTACAGTTGCTTGGCTCTCATAGTTCTATATTCTATTCCATTGTGAGGTAGGTAGTGTCATTTCTCAGAGCCCAATGATCTAAGCTGTTTGGTCACATAAGACCATCCCAAAGACAAACTGGAGACTGAAATCTCCCCTCTCACATCACTATATCCACATGTGGACATTGTCAATTCCCAACATCCTCAGCTAAGCCTAGATACAGGCATGGTCTCAGCCTCAAGGAGCCCTTCCTAGGTCAGATCCAGGCCTTATTTGTCACTATTTCTCTCATAATGCACAAATCATTTTGCATCTCATGGCCCTCTCAGCCTGCCATGTGCTTCTTGCATCTATTTTTGACATCTACTTCCTAGGACATTGTAAGGTTTTTGTTTCCTAATCTTCTGTTTGCTCTTGATGCCCCTGTGTGCTGTCATCTGGAAAAAAGGCAAGTACTTAGAGGTGGGAAAATCAAACAAGTATTGAAAAACAAACATTACACATATAGTCAGACATTTTTACAAGTGTTCATTCTTGTAAGATAAAAGACTATTTTTGATAATTTTGTCATATTTTATGACAGAGGGGAAGGGGAGAAGGGAAGAGGTGCTGCATTCTCTTCTCATAATTCAATGATTATTATTTTAAAATACTATAGTTGAAGGAATGTACTATTTAAAGATAAAAGCTGTGCTCCTGTTCTTTTTATAAGCTAGTCATTTATAAAGTATTCCTCACTAAAGTCTTGTCATCTGTGTCCCATGAACTATCCTCCTCCTTCAAAATAATCAAGGAAAACCTTCACAAATAAGTGGACTGTTGTCCAACCCCTGGATAAGAATTTAAGGTACAACATTGCCTGCAATTTTGTTCGTGTACTTGTGAGAGTGTGTGTGTATGTGGGTGAATGTGTGTCTGTGCATATGTGTGTTTTAGGGCTTGTGCTCAGGGGCTATATGACAATCCCGAGTGTTTTTCCCTTGAGTGTAGTGCCCTACCAATTGTGCTACAGTTTCACTGCAAGTTTTCTGTACTGAACTGGAGAGGAGAGACTCATAAAATTCCCTGTTCAGGCTGTCTGAAGTAAATCTCAGGTCTCAACCTCCTGTTAGCTAGAGTGATAAATTATGTGCTTCCAGATCCTAGTAAGAAAGCATTGTTATTGGAGGCAGTGGGGTTGCAAGTTTCAGTCCACCTTCACCACACTCTATATTATTAAACAGCAACAATAAAACCCTATATCAAAATACAATAATAAGAGGTAATTAGAATAAAATTTAGTGATATAGTCTGCTGGCATCACTTTCAGGAAACCTTGGTCTTAATGATTTAGCATTACAAAACCAAACAAAATGAGATAATTACAGTAGACTCAATGAATTTTAATTCCATCTTAAAATAATTTCAAAACATTATAAGAAACAAGAAAGCATTCATACTTATAAGAAGATTGTAAAAAAGATAAAAGATGGCAGATTATGAAATGGAAAATTCTACACTGCAAGAAAATTATTGTCATGGTGAATATATGGTGGTATTGTCACAGTGAATATATGATAATGTTCTTCAGAGCAGCAATGGATAAATATATATTTACTACACATAGTCTAGCTTGTCTCAATCTCTATAAACTTTCAATCTTCTAGTACACATTATCAATGTATTCATGTTTATGGTATATTCTAAAATAACTAGCACAGTCAGGAGGTTACCAAAATACATTAGCTTCAATGTTTTAGGAGATTAACCTGCTAATTGTATTGACTTCTATATATTAAACATGTAGTGTGTTATCATTGTACTCTGTAAGTATGTACAAACACTACTTCAAAGTGAAACAGAATACAACAAGGTTTTGAAGGCATATGCCTGTAAAGCTAGCTATTTGGGACATCAGTTCAAGACCAGTGTAGTTTTTCCTGCAATGCTCCCCAACCACTGGCTCTGCGTGATGGAATATATCTATCATCCCAGGTTCATTGGGAGCTGAGAGCTGGAGGATTTCAATTTCATGCCATGGAGCCACATGGCTCCATCTCAACCAAAGAAGGTTCAACACTGGCTAGCACCTATCACTCCCACCTAGGTGAAAATAAAAATAAGAGCAATGTAGTATAAGAAACAAACAATATCAAAACATGTCAATATAAACCATCATGAACTACACACACCTAGTGTTTGTTTCTCATACCTGTAATCCTAAGTATAGCTAGGATTATATATGTGAGCCAGAGGCACCAAGCAGTTCATCATTTTAAAAATGACTATTGAAGCCAGGTGCCAGTGGCTCATTCTTGTAATCCCAGCTACTCAGGATGCTGAGATCTGAGGATCACAGTTCTAAGTCAGCTCAGGAAGAAAAAATCCCATAAGACTCTTACCTCCAATTAACAACTCAGAAGTCAGAAGTGGCTCTGTGGCTCAATTGGTAGAGTGCTAACTATGTTGAGCACAGAGTCTCACAGACAGTGCCCAGGCACTGAGTTCAAGCCCCACAACTGACAAAAAATAGATAAATAAACATTTAAATGTCTGAATTTTTTGTGAATTAAAATGATGCCTTTCATACACAATTCTACAGACAACTACATATTTCATTATTTTTGTGGTTAGAAAAAGTAGCAGCACTTGAATAATGGATATTTTTTCATAAACTAGGGCATACTGATCTCTAATTAGAGGAAATTGCTGGACTCAGAGGTAGTATTTTTTGGTTGGTTTTGTTTTGTTTATAGAACAGGATGAGAAACCTTATTTCTGCCAATGACCATTTGGATATGTATAACATCATCCACAGGCCATGCAGAATTAACAGTAAAGACATGACACAGTCAACTGGCAATAAACTTATTTGTCTTTATGCCATGTTCCCAATGATTTGTTTAGTTTATATGTCCCCATGGCCTACAGTTTCCTATTCCTGCCTTCCTCAAAATACAGCATGTTCCACTGATTCAGATTTGAGCCAAGCAATATGTAGTATTAGTGCCAAGAGTTAAGGAAAGTTGTAACACAAACAGGGAAGCATGAAGCCAACACTTTAGTAGCTGGACACTGGGGACTCAGGCCTAGAATCCTAGCTACTCAGGAGGCTGATGATCACAGTTCAAAGCCAGATGGAGTGAGAAAATCTGTGAGTCTCTTCTCTCCAATTAACAACCAAAAAGCCATAAAAGGAGCTGGGGCTCCAGAGGTAGAGTAACCTTGATTACAAAAAACTCAGGGGCAACACCCAATCCTGAGTTCAAGCTGAAGGTCAGGAACAAAAACAAAAACAATCAACAACAACAAAAAAAAAAACCAGAAACTGGGAAAAAGCTCAGGAAAGGATGGCATTGTCTGTAAGACAAATGTACACATTACATGAATTGTGAAATCACTGTACACACCTTAGTAACAATTACATTTTAAAAAGAGTGTGAGAAATCCCAAAGCCATGGGGCCTTATGATGTGCATCTGCTTTCCAGAATCTCAAAGTCCCATCATCTAAGCTGGTACACACAAGTTGTAGCTCAGGGTGATGAGAAAATAAGAAGCCAGAGATCCTTTCAGATTGTCCCACCAATTCTTCTATTACTTTATGCAAAAAAAAAACAAAAAGCAAAACAAATAAATTAGACTTTAAGGTTAAACTAAGCTGCTATTAAAGATTCCAGGCAGAATTATACGGTGCCTGCTTCAAGGCGAGAGTGAGGCCAAGCCCACAGCAGAGCTGGCCCTCACTCACTTCCAAGGGCCTCCAGAGAGGCATGACTACCACTTGTCCAACACTGCTGCCCTCCCCGCCCCCAGAGTTTACCTATAAGTCCCAAGTCCCTGCCTTTCTTCTTGAAATTCTTCAGCCAATGGTTGTCTCATTTCTCATTGTCTGTTTAGGTGGGATTTGAGACTCCTTCCTCTCCTCACCCAGCCACCAGACCCCAGGGGCCAAACTCCCCACCTCACAGACACTCCCCAGAACCCAGCTGCCTTTGCAGCTGCTGCTTCCTGAGCCACTGGGCTACTGCCTCCTTCCTCCCTTCACCAGCCTCTGCCAGGGCCTCCCATCCTCTCCCTACCACCACCACCCCCAATCCCAGCTTGGCCTCCCCCATGGCCACCCCTCCTCTCCACAAATCTCCCAGCCCCAACCCCAGCAGGATCACTGCTCTGGGGATACAACTGTGGGCCAGGCCCAGCAGAATCAAAGGTGCCACAGTGTGCAGCTGGCTGAGAACTGGAGACAGCGTAAGTCTCTGATCAGTGTCTTTCACTTCACTTACACAATTATTAATTGTATTGATTTGGTATTTAAGTTTAGATTTCGTAACTTCTTATTAAGCCTTTGCAGAAGAGCTGGTAGAAATATAGTCCCCAAATTCAGATTGTCTCTAGTTTAATTCTTTCGAGATTCAGAGATGTTTAAGTAGTTATAACCATCATGAACTCTCATTTTCATAGCAGATGCTATTCAAAAATAATTGCTTATGCATCTGTTATCAATTATTTACAAGAAACTTTTAAAGTTTCAAATATTACAGGAAGATCTTTGATTCATGTTGAATGGATGTGAGTAGGTTGAGCTGTTGCATACATTCTTGTGTGTGTGTGTGTGTGTGAGTGTTTCTGTGTGTGTGTAGGGGGGGTGTATGTGTATCATTGAAATCAAGGTTAAGGATGTTGAGCCCTGGTCTGAACTTGTTTCCTTTTTCTGAGATATACATTATGGTGTTTCTTTGTTGGTGGTAGGCTCTGATTGCTTGCCTTTGCCTGATGCGCACATTCCAGCTGAATTTTTCAATTAAAGCTTTTTATTTAGTATTGAGCATATAGGGCTCTGATATTGCTTTGTCTTTAGTCTGCCATCTAGGATCTTCTTTTCCTCTTTAAAAATTTACATTCAATATAAATTTTACCTCCTGACTGATTTTCCCTTTAATTTGCATTTTGAAAAAAGTATTATAAGAACTTTGATCTCTGTATTCATGAAGAAAAACCATTTTGAATTCTCTGTTTAATGTAACAACACCTGGACACATTTGTTAACACCAAGATCTTAAAATTTATTTTGTAGTTTTAGTTTAAAATGCCTCCTCCATGTTTACAGCATGAGGAGACAAACAATTCCTGGTAACAATGATAACAGTTTTATTCATTAAAATATCAGATAATTCATAATTTTGAATATGTATAGTGGCAAATGAATACATTTGGTAAATAGATTTGCTTGATAGATCCGTGCACAAAAATACCACTCCTAAGGGCTGAAAAGGTGGATCGGTGGTAGACAGCTTATCTTGAATGCATGAGACCCTGGGTTTGATTCTGCAGCACCACCTAAGCAGAAAAGCTAGAAGAGGTACTGTGGCTCAAGTGGTAGAGCACTAGTCTTGAGCTGAAGGGCTGAAGGACAGCGACCAGGCCCAGAGTTCACCACCAAAAACAAATTAAATAAATAAATAAAACTCATATCAAGTACATTAATTTCAAAGGTTGTTTACCATTTTAGTTAGGGGCAGGGTGCCAAGATATAGCAGACCTCTGTTGCAAAGCTTTAAGAAGGATTTCAACACCTGACAAGTACTAAAGACAAGAAGGAAAAAAATTAGCTCTGCCAACAACATATAGAATCACCACTCAAAGAGAAACCAGTACTAAGAATGAAATGCTTTTCATAAAATTTCTTAAGAGATTCTGGCTCTATATTAATTATCATATAAGTTAACCTTCAAAATCTCCATCGATGGGCCTTAAGGGCACCTACAAAAACTGGAGGAGAGAATCATCAACCCAGATTTTTAATTTTGTAAATCAGGTAATGAGTTCATTTCTGGTTTGACAATCTCATCCCTTCCTTTGCTCTCTGTCTCTGATTTTCCCTCCTGTCCCTGTCCACAGTGGTATAGTTCATTGTGAACATAATATCTACAGAGTACAACTACTGCATTTGTTTCCCTGTTCTCCTTGAATATCTCTGGCTCCCTCAATGCCCATAAATGGATAAACTACAACAGAAAAATCCCTCTTGTTTCCAATTCCTGGAATTCATTTCAATATAAACATCAATAGTTTTATGAGAGTGTCAGGCTCTGTACACACATCCTTAACACTTATACTTCCTGCACCCAGTCATAACTTCCACCAGATTCTAAGGTCCACAAAGTAATTCTCTTCACTTTCCACACATGAAGAAGCTGAGATTCAGAAAGATTAAGTAACTTACTGGAAATACTGGGCTGAGCATAGTGGCTCACTCTTAAACTTTACCTACTCCAGAGAGTAAGATCTGAAGATCATAGTCTGAAACCAACCCAGGTTGACATATCCATTACATGTTTATCTGCAGTTAATCAGAAGAAATTGAGAATTGTGTGTTTCAACTGGTAGAGCTAGAACACCAGCAGACTTCAATTGGAAACCTAAAGGACAGCATCAATATTGTGATTTTTAAGAACCAATGCTGTCCCATACATAATCTCAGACACCACACACACACACACACACACACACACACACACACACACACACACACACACACACACACACATCTTAAAATAGATGTTAGTACTGAAATCCAAATAGTTTTTTTTTATTTTTATAAGTTTTATTTTTAGCTTTAATGAGGTTTGACTTGATAGTTTCTACTGATGAGCCACAACTTAGAACTTCGTTATAATTTTACCCTGTCTGTATTCAGAGAAACATTCTCTGAATTTCTCCATTTCCAGCAATGATAAGTTTTCTCTTCTTGGTCCAGTTTCTTCTTTTGAGACTCAGTCTCTTAGACTTTTCTGTCTTGCATTGTCTGTAAGTTCATTGATCCAGTAGATCTCAGCCATCCTAACACCTGGACAGAACCTGCCTTGGGAAAAGTGTTCTAAGCTCACCATGCAGTGGAAGTTGTTAGTACTCACCCATAATCATTTTTTCTTCAGAAATGAGAAATTGTTAGGTCCAGGAATTCAGGGGACGCACTCACTGTGTGTTATTTCATACTTTTTTGGGGAAGGGCGTGGTCCGGTCGTGGGGCCTGAACTCTGGGCCTGGGCGCTGTCCCTCAGCTCTTCAGCTCAAGGCTCGCACTCTACCACTTGAGCCACAGCGCCACTTCCGGCTTTTTTCTTTTTGCTTATGTGGTGCTGAGGAATTGAACCCAGGGCCTCATGCATGCAAGACAAGCACTCTACCACTGAGCCATCTTCCCAGCCTGATTTCATACTTTTTTTTATTTAATGGCAGCTTCCACCTATTGTCTACTTTAAGCATTGTGTGAAGAGAAAGATTGCCCCTAAGAGACAGAAGTACTGTACTAACTGTTGCTCTCAAAACACAGGAGGAGGGAAAGAATTTCTGAAGGAGCCATGTAGCCTAGAAACTGAGTTCTTAGAAACTCAAACTGCCTTTTATCTTACCTTCAACATAGAAAGTCAGAGATTGCAGTGGCTTGTAAGCTCCATTTATATTCCTGTGCAGGGGCTCCCTTCCCCTTTGCCCTTCTGACTGTTTACATCAGCAGCAGGTGTGAAGACGTAACAAGAACACCTAAAGTTTGGGCCTGGGATTAAAAACTCCATTTTGTGATTATAAACATTGCACCACTTCCTGAATTGAATCTGAGGGGCAGAAGAAAGTTAGGTTAGGAATTCATATAATTACTTCTAAGTTTGCTATCTAAAATCATCCCTTCCCACCCTTCAGAATCCTATTTCCCAACTGTGTAGACACCCTTATACTCTGTTCTCCTGGAGCATTTGAGTGTGGGCCATCATCTGCTTCTTATGTGTACTGCTTTTCAAATGGAGAGTTTTTCCTAGGCTCAAAATGATTTCATTGATGAGGACACTGTGCAGTAAGCTAAACTGGGTTTGTTCATGTGTTCATACCCGAGGGAGAACTAGTAAGGGCTAAGTAGTAGTCAGGGCTCACTTGCTGCCAGTGGTATTGCTCTGAGGAATTACTGTCAATGTTGCCCACAGTACCTAGTCCAAGGCCTCTCAGAAAGGCTACAGACACAAACTTCTTGAGTCTCTGTGTAAGCTAATCATCATTGGCCAACTATGTTCCATGGTTTGTGAGACATTCACTTCTGTGAGCATATGCATATAAGGGCCCAAGAATAGACTTACTAAGAAGGAAGATCCTAGAATGCAAAACTTCTACTAGGACAATGGAAACCCATGGTTTGGCATGCTTAATGTTTTAACCTGTGCACTGAACTAACAGGAGAAAGTGGCACACTAAGAAACTTGCCAATTATGCCAAATAAAGAACTATGGTGAAAGTCAGAGAAAGGACATTGATTTCATGGTAGTCATGACAAGACAACACCTTAGCACACCTTCAGAATACTAATCCATACTCACTTACTGTTTTATTTACCCATGTCATTAAGTCTGAGTTGTATGTAGGAGTCCTCAGGGCCTTCAGAACAGGAAGATCTAGGCAAGAGCCTAAGATTGGTCTGCCATTTTGGACATAACATAACTAGTCAGATGAAAGCCCTTAGTAGTGTCCTACAAATAAGTGGATTTATCCTACTACATTTGATATGTATCCCCTCACAAAATTATCTTTGGTTGGGTCACTTTCTTACATAGCAGCTGTCTGGTAGCTCCACTGTGACTTCACTTTATTCTGCTGAGCCAGAAATGGAGAAGGAGAGACTGACCACAACACATTTGCATCTTTCTCAATGAGCAGTGAATGGCATGGGAGTAGTTAAGATGCTTCCCATGTTCTCAGTGAGCTAGTACCACCTTGGATTCCAGCTCAAATCTTGGTAAACAGATACAGAAGTTACATATAGCTTGTTGTGCCAGATTCGCAGCTACAGAGATAAATGAGAAAGTGGAAGGCCTTGGTGTGATATGAAGCAGAATTCAAAGGATGTGGGGATGAAGTGAGCTACCTGGAGGGAAAAGGAGAGGCAGCTGAAGCTGAAGCTGAAGAGCACCTAGAGAGAGAAGATAGAGCAAGTTTGAGGCCACCTGGACATCAAAGTAACCCATCTGAGGTACAAGAGTCTGGCTGTCCAGAGCCACAGAGAGAAGTTGGAAGAGCCGCAGCAAGTGCTCTTTCCCATTGCTAGGGAGCTCCCAGAATGCCAGAGTAAGAATTGGTAGCTTCCCAGAGCACTGCTGCTGAGCACATCTCAGATCCCTTGCTATCATAATTGACATTGGAGAGGAGCAGCAAGAGTTGTATGAGGTGATTGCAGCTCACTATGTGGAGCCTGTTCTGCAGCATTGTGGAGTGTGGTCTCAAGATTCTTAGAGCAAAGATCCTATAACTGGTGTCAAAGAATGCAATCTACTTGGAGTAGACATTTATAGATGGCACATGCCTGAACACAACAAGCTGATAATAGCTGCTAGAGGTAGTTTCCCTAAAGATCTAACAGCCAAAACTGGAGAGGCAAACCCAGAGCTCTGCACCACATCAGTCCACCATGAAAATTGCTTCTACCATAGTACTGGTTACCCAGTTTGCACACTCATGACCTTTTTACCCTGATTGTGCCCCACAATCCCTCACAACTTTTGCTCTTTCACTTTGTCTATGCTTCCTTGTCCCTGCTAAACAGTTCTGGATGCCTGTATTAGCTACCCCAACCCCTGCAAAGCTGTTGCTGCTACCCAATTTCCTGACACTGCAACTCAGCAATTACAGTCACAGTTACCCTTTCCCTGGTATCCTAGTCTCTACTACTCTTTTCTGCTACCCATAATTCATAACACCATGGTTCCAGGTACCTGATCCCTGACACCCCTCTCTCTGATACCCCATTCCCAAACAAAGGGTAGATTGGGCATAGACAGTCAACTTGGGTACTCCTCTTGCAGGCACATTGGGCCAAGTTATTCCTCAGGTATTTAACACGAGGGACTAACTGGTGGTGGAAAGAAAAGAGGTTACTCAGAGGTCACTAAAATCCAAGGACATCACATAACTTCTTGCTAGGAAAAGAAGGCCCTAAGGTGAAAGTTTATGAGAAAAGAAAATTTTACAAAGAATATTGATGATGATGCAAAAGGTTTAGCTTAGTCTCTTCTACTAATGGTCTGAATTATTTTTTGACATATATATGTAACTACTTTGCATTTTAAAAATTATATGAAAATGCACATTTATGTGGTACTTATATTAATTTATGGAATAATTGTATAGGATCACGTTAATGATATTCAAGATTTTATGCTCTATGATATGCTCATGAGGCTGCCTTTGGAAATATAAATTGAGCTCTCTAACAACAAATGAAATCTCATTGTCAAATACTATAAGGAGATTACGGATGCTAGTACCAAAATGAAAGCTGTAACAATAAAAATGAATAAAGCTGCAAGTTTGAAGGGAGGGAGTCAGTGGTAAGGGCAATTATAAAAGAGAAATTCTTCACCATGGAATCATGGAAGGATAGAATGTGTTTGTTGAATTACTAGCTTTTAAAACCTTCTTAGAAAGCAAAACATTGGTTTTTATTATTGCTATTTGGAACCTCTTTAACGAATGGTTTAACAAAAAATTATCAAAACAACTTTGAAAATTCAATGATGTGAATTATTAGATTAACATTATACTCAAAGTTGCCTTCACATGCAGGCAGGCTGCATTCCTTTTCTATTAAATTAATGGACTAAGCTTTCTTTTGAATGGTTGGACAGTCCATGACACTTGTTCCAAAACAAGAAAAGATACTGGTGAGAAAAAAAAAGAGGAAGGAGATTCAAGACTGCTGAAATTAGCATATTTCCCATTTGGACTTTAATGGGATTTTTCTACAAAGAATAAGATTTTCATCTTACCATAATAATGTCAAAATTGATGTGCTATAGGATAGCTTCTAAATGTAATATTTAATGCTGTTGGATTACTTGAAGACAAAGGTTTATAGAAAACTTTAAATTTCAGAAAAACTGTAATGTTCCAATAAACACGTAGAAGAAATATAATTTAAAAATTCACTGCTCAAAGCAAACCCTGGCAGGAAAGTCTGAGAGATGCTTGTCTAGAAACAGGAAGTGGCACTGTGGCTCAAGCGGTCAGGGCTCTCCTTGATCTGAAGAAATTAGGGATATATTGACACCCAGGTCCTGAGTTCAAACCCCATGAATGACAAGAAGAAATTTTAAAGAATTAAAGCATTAGGCCTGGGAAGGAGACTCAGTGGTAGAGTGTTTGTCTTGCATGCATGAGGTCCTGGGTTCAATTCCTCAGCACCACACAAGCAGAAAAAAGTGGAAATGGCACTATGGCTCAAGTGATAGAGCACTAGCCTTGAGCTGAACAGCTCAGGAACAGCACCCAGACCCAGAGTTCAGGTCCTCCTACCACCACCAACAACAAAAAATTAAAGCATCCAACAACCTGAAGATGTTGTCCAGAATAATGAATGGGGCATTATCTGTTTACATGACTTAGTGACTTAAAACCTAGTTTACCAGGGGAGGTGGTGGGCAATTTGTGTGTTTTCTAAAACCTGCAAAATTATTTTGTATTTTCCCAAGGAGGGAGAAAGGAGGGGATGGGGTGAGGAGGGGAGGTGTTTGGTGACTTTGCCTTTTGGTTCAGTGATTTTTCTGGGGACAAATTCAGAGAAATACTGCTTTCAATCCTAGTTGCATGGGGAATGAAGAAGCCAGGCCCTGGGAGTGGTTTTGTCCTGTCCTTGGCCTGGTTCCAACAACCAATGGATAATCCAAGTCCACTTCAGGACCAAGATGCCTTGAAGACTACTGATCCACTGGACAGGCAGACCTAACCACAGCCAAAAAAGGCAAAAAATGCAATGCCGAGGGCAGCATTGGAAATCTACACCAGGCAGAGATTTTTTTATATTTTTTATTGTAAAAATCTGCACAGAGGGTTTACAGTTACATGAGTAGGGTAATGAGTACATTTCCTATCGAGCATTGTTACCTCCTCCTTTGTTTTTCCCCTAGCCCTTCCCTCCCCACCTCCCCAACTCCTCCCTCCTTGACCCCTGCCCGACACTGTAAATTCATTTTTGACACAGTGTCCTCTACATCTCATCATCACAATGGGTCAACCTGCATCCCCATTTAAGCATTCTGCTATATCCCTTCCACTCCCCAAATTACAAAAATGTATATACAAAATGCAGAACACTTGATCAAATACAGTGAAAACAGGGATTATACCATGGGGGGGGGGATGAACCTACAAAAGAATCACATAGTACATTATAAGTATATTAAAAACAAAAGCAAGAAAGAAAAAACCACTATGTCTCTGACTTGGGGTACATTTCGCTTAACATCATTTTATATGGTCATATGTACATAACCTTTGATCTTCTCTGCTTGTCCTAGACATGTACTAGTCCTTGCAAACAAGGGAAACCATGGGCCTATGTTTCTTTGGGCCTGGCTTACTTCACTTAATTTAATTTTTACCAAGTCTTTCCATTTCCTAACAAATGGGGTAATGTCATTCTTTCTAATGGAGGCATAGAATTCCATTGTGTGTGTATGTCTATATCTATATACATATATATAGATATATATCACATTTTCTTGATCCATTCATCTACTGAGGAGCATCAGAGTTGATTCCATATCATTGCTATGGTGACTAATTCTGCAATAAACATGGTTGCACTGGCAGCTTTGGTCTGACCTTGTTTGTGATCATTTGGGTAAATGCCCTAAAGTGAGATTGCTGGATCATAGGGGAGCTCTACACGGAGTCTTTTGAACAACTTCCATACTGCTTTCCAAAGTGGTTAAACAAGTTTACAATCCCACCAACAATGCAGTAGGGTTCCCTTTTAACCACATCCCCTCCAACATCTGTTGTTATTACATTTCTTGATTATTGCCATTCAACTAGAGTGAGGTGCAATCTCAATGTTGTCTTGATTTGCATTTCTTTTATGGCCAGAAAAGTTGAGCATTTCTTTATGTGTCTAATGGCCATTTTTATTTCCTCTTCAGAGAAGTCTCTCTTTAAGTCTTTAGCACACTTAGTTATCGAGCAGTTGTTTCTTTGAAGATTTATTGTTGGGGGATTTATTTTTTTGAGTCCTAAGTATATTTTAGATATAAGACCTTGTGTCGAGAAGATCTTCTCCCAGTATGTGAGCTTTCTATTGATCTTGCTAGCTATGACCTTTGCCTTGCAGAAGATCTGATGTTTCATGCAATCCCATTTGTCCAAACTTTCTTTGATTTCTTTTGTTTCTGGCTCTCTATTAAGAAAATTTCTGTCTGTGCTAAAAAAAAAAAAAAAAAAAAAAAGCCCTAGAGTTATTCCTATTCCTTCATGTAATGTTTTCTTGGTGTCTTCTTTTATTTTGAGGTCTTTGATCCATTCGGAGTTGATTCTCATGCAGGGTGATATTTACAGAATCTAGCTTTAGTTTTCTACAGGTGTTTAACCAATTTTTCCCACACCATTTCCTCAAAAGGCTGTCTGTCTTCCATTCTGTTTTTTTAGCTCCCTTGTGAAAGAGTAAGTGGCTATAGGTCAGTGGATTCATTTCTGAGTCTTCAGTCCTATTCCATTGGTCCTCAGGTCCATTCTTGTGTCAGTACCAAGCTCTTCTTTTACTATGGCTTTTTAGTAGAGTTTGAAATTTGGAACTGATATTGTTCCAGTACTGTTCTTTCTGTTAAGGATTGACAAACCTACAGCCAGTATTATACTTAATGGTGAAAAGTTACAGCCATTTCTTATAAATACAGGAGTGAGATTAAAAATGTCTACTCTCTCCACTCCTCTTCAACTTAGTATTAGAATGCTAGCTGGGGCAGTAAGACAAGATGCCAACTGAAAGGGGATCCAAATAGAGAAAGATGAAGTAAAACTCTCCCTCTTTGCAGATGACATGATCTTGTATTTAAAGAACTCCATGACTCCACTCCCAAGTTAGTTGAGCTGATCAGAAATTTTGGCAAACTAGCAGATTATAAAATTAACCCTCGGAAATCAAAGACTTTCCTGTATTCCAATAACAATAAGAGTGTGGCTGAAATTAGGAAAGCAACCCCTTTTTAATAGCCGCACGAAAAAATAAAATACCTAGGAGTTAACTTAAGAGGTGAAGGACCTCTGTGATGGAAACTTTAAAAACCTTAAAAAGAAAAAGAAAGCAGAACTAAGGAAGTGGGAAACCTCCCATGCTCATGAATTGGGAGGATTAACATCATGAAAATGGCAATACTGCCAAAAGCTATATCCAAATTCACTGTGATACTTATCAATATCCCAATCTCACTCTTAAATGAAATAGAAGAAGCAATCCAAAAATTATTATGGAAGAATAAAAGACCCCGAATAGCACAGAGGGTTTTTTTGTGATTCTTATTTTGTATTACCACTTTGATTCTACAAAGTCATCTATGGATTTTAACTTCCTTCCCTCCCTTTGGATAAAGCTCATAATAACCCTGCCTCTAGCTCCCAAAACACTTATATCTTAGGTCTGAAAAATTGTTCCTAGATAGTGAATTACTTAATTGTATTTTGAACGTATAAAACATGCATATAAAAATAGCACATTTTGATCTCATGATAAAAGAGCCTTTTCCCATCTCAAATTTATTTCCTGAAAGGCAGTTTTAGAGAGAATCTGTTTTCAGTTTTAGATGAAAGGCTTGTAGGAAACTATGTTCATAATCTGGCTCCTCTTCCTGCACCTCAAAACCTAAAACACAAATTTTACAACCCATTTACAAAAAACAACACAAAAAACAAACACTGAGAATGCTCAGATGCAGAACGTTTTACAAAACCCAGAATATAACTTTGCTGTCTGAGGGAGAGGCTCTCTGAATAAATTAACAAACAAACCCAAAAGAGCAGCCAGGAGTATCAGACGTGAGTGTTCCTGGCTACTACTCCATGGACCAGGAGCATGGAAGGGCTTCCTGAGCCTGCTGGAAAGTGCGTGGAGGAAAGTTTCCTTGCCAGCCTGAATACAAAAGTTGGCATCACCCCTCCTGGGCCTGTCTTTCTTGTCTTCTCCCCACAGCGGAGCAGAATCGTCCCCTGCTCCATGAAGGATAAATACTGTACAAGCTGATCCACAGAGTGGCTTCTATTCAGTCTGCACTCCTTCCTAGGTGGGCGGTCTCTGCCCTACGGTGTGTGTGTGCTCCCAGGGGCTGATCCTCAGAGCCCAGGCCCACGGGGCAGGCAGGTGCTAGATGTGAGTCAGTGGCACTGTGTCATTCACACAGAAGCTACTGGGTTGCTGCCCTAGCCCAACAGGAGGTGTACCCTGATCTTCTCCCACAGTCCCAGGCGAGGTGGCCACAAGGGCCCGATTTGGACAGACTGCCATTAGGATCCTACTTCACCAGAGGGATCAGCATGCCAGATGAAGTGGCTGCCACCTGAATTACTACTTATTTTATGGAGCAGTTTTAAACAAAGTGATACATAATACTGTATGATATATAATGCTATATCCTTGAGTCTATAGTCCAAAATCATTGAACTTGATACTAACAAAAATGGATTTTATTGTTTGTATTTATAAGGCCATAATGGCAAACTGAAATAAAAGTGCAACAAAACTCTTATCCATAACACATGATTAAATCTCAGAATTTGAAAAAAATTGTATGTAAGTAGTGCAAATGAAGTTATACTAGAATAGTAAAACACACACACAAAATATATTAGTTACATTCAAAAGTAAAATAAGTAATTACAGAAAGAATTACTACCGGATAAAAAATATTACAATGGTTTAACAGTTTGAAGTGATATAGGTTGAATATTTGGTTTTTATAAAAGTTACTTAAATCTCCCAGTTCTGTTTATCTTAGTGAAGGAAAATGTTAGAAAGTAGAAATTATATGTGGCACCTCTTGCTTCCAGTACCACAAAGGGGAGTGGCACTTAATAATGGGAGTCCTGGGATGACACCCACACCCAGCCCATGTAGACCCATCAGAGGTCCCTGTGGTGACCCTGAGGGGGCCCAGGACATTACATTGCTGCTGCAGCAGGTGAAGCACTTGTTGTGGTGGGCTGCGGCCAACAAGGCTCCATCAGTGACCAGATCAAGCAAACCAGCCTCAGGGGTCAAAGCCAGGAGGGAAGGCAAGGCAGACCCCAAGTCCTGCCTTCCATCTGTGTGGACTACACTGCCAAGACCAGACCCATTTCCCTGCTTTGGAGCACAACAAGGGTAGGTAGTGAGCCTCCAAACGGAGCATCCCCAGAAAGGCACCCAGATCTGGGGCCATGCGGACCAAAAGGACGAAGGAGGAGGCTACACAGCAAAGCCGAAGGGCTTCAGGCCCCCCTGGTGCTGCAGCTGGTGCATTGAAAGTCCAGACTCCTCTGGCACTGATGGGCATATGCACGGATGGGCCCATACCCGAGTCCACAGGGACCAGAAAATGGAAGTCTGTGGGGATGCTGAAGGGGCTCCAGGGTGCTGAGCTGCGCAGCTGTCACAAGCCCGCTGGCAGAGGGGCCAGCACACAACTCCAGTCTCCAGACCACCTTAAAGACAGATGAGGTGAGAGCAGGGGTTATACCGTGGAGGAGGGACATAAAAAGCAACAAAGAAATCATCTTATAAATATGTTAGAAATAATCGAGTGAAAGAAAAACATTTGAATACCCCTGCTCTCTCTGTATTTGCTGTTGGTATAATTTGTAGAGGGGAAGGGCAAAAACAAATCGTTTAAATAGGGATACAGGTGGACTCATTGCAACAATGAGATGTACAAGTCGTTATGTCTAAAATGAACTTTACAACTTTGGTGGTGGGGGGAGGAGGATGGGAAAGGGCTTGATAAGAAATGTACTCATTGCTCATGTAATTGTAACCCCTCTGTATGGTGTTTTCTCAATAAATAAATAAATAAATGACTGATAAGGTGAACCACAGCTGGGCTGCCTGGCCTCAAAGGGGTGGACTGCCCGCCCAGCCTTCCTTCTCCCGTGGACTGACAGTGTACAAACATGGTGTCCCCCCACCCCACATCCATGAGGGCAGGCAGTGACCTCGGAACGGAGTCTCCCTGGGATGGCACTCTCACCTAAGACCGCTGCAGACCAGTACCAGCACAGCTGGAGGAGGAGAAGGCAGCAGTGGATTCAACTCCAGCCCCATGGCTGCCAGATCCTGAGTGAAATGGAGCAACTGAGACTGGGAAGGGAGGTGGGAAGGATGTGCGGGGCTCATCTGGCAATGCTGGGGAGCATGCACACACATCCCCTCACTGCACATCCGCCACAAGGAAGGGGACCCCACTTCTCAACGGGTGACCTGAGGAGGCACCCACACCCACAGGGACTACAGAAATTGAGGTTCATGTGGTGACTTCGAAAGGGCTCCAGGGTACAGCCTTGCTGCTGCACTGAACAACTGGCAAAAAGAAAAAGAAAAGGAAAAACATCCACTAAAACTTCTCATCAATGATAATGTATTATACTTTAAAAACAGTTTTAATTCCCTCTTGTCATATATTTTTGCATGGAGCCCTCTGAATTAACCAAAAAATCTCCATGATTTCCTCATGCACAGTAATACTAATAAATATAGCTTCTATTCTTTTTTTAATTAAGGGAGGTTGCATATAGTTCCTTCTCATGTTTAATTCATGAAAAAGAAATCCTGAATATATCTGTCAAACACCAAACAGGATTTCTTCTGAACTCCTCACTGAAGAAAGAGAATAAAATGACCGAACAACAGGTATCACCCATATTGTCACCGTGCTAGCTTTCTCACTGATTAAAAATAATCCTGCCATGCACATGCAGATCACTTATGCAAAATTTTTTCCAACAATTCTTGTTGTTATATTACATTTATCTTTCTCCTTCTCTCTCCTCTCCTGCTTCTTTTCCCCAGGGTCCTGTTTCCCTGTTACATCCCTTTTCCCTTCAACTTTCTCCCTGTCCCCTCCTCTTCTTCCTCCTGCTATGCCTTTCCTCCTCTCTTACACCTTTCTCCTCCTTTCCTTTCCTCTTTCTCCTACACTTTCACTTTCTTCTACTTCTTCTTTATGATCCTGGGGGTTGGACTCAGTGCCTTGTGCTCACTATGCAGATGCTCTACTGCTCACTACAGGCCTCCAGTCTAGACTTCATCTCAATGACCATCTATTTCTGATTTGTTTTTAAATAGCAAAACCAACAAAGACTTTTGATTCAGGATTTAATTCATTGTACATATTCTGTGCCATAAATATGTGCTACTTCATACATTGTGGCTAATAGATTTTGATTATGCCTTGGGGTTCAGATAAACTCATCAGAAACAATGTGTTTGAAGGCAATCTAATGTGATCCTGTGTTACTAATGAACTGGTTACTTTGTATCTTGCACAAGTACTTCTATATTGTTCCCAGATTAATGAACTGTCACTTTGTGGTAGCACCCACAGTAACACTAATCCAAGGATTGCTGGGGATCATAAGATTAAGTCCAGACAGGAAAATCCATGTGATTTGTATCTCAAATTAACTGCTAAAAAGCCAGAAGAAGACTTGTGGCTAAGTGGTTTAGTGCCATCCTTGCACTGAATAAGATGATGACAGAACCCAGGCCTGAGTTGAAGACCTGTGGTGGGTGCACGCACACTCGCACATGCATGCATACATGCATGCACACACGTGCGCGCGCGCGCACACACACACTCACACACACACACACACACACACACACAATTTCCCAACTAGAGCAAGTAGAATATCTGTTTTTCTGATAAGATGTCTGAGTTTCTGTCCCATGTGTTTGTATATTTTTGAAAGCTGTATCATCAACTTACCTAATTTTAATAAATGACACCTTGTTCACTATTATTTACTCCTGGTTTGAAAATATTTTAAGACACATTTTCATGTAGAAAATTGAGTTTGTTCCCCAAATTGTGACTGTCTTGGTTTGTAAGAATGAAAGAATTGTGCCTTTAATTCATTAGTTCATAAATTAGAAAAGTAACCATAACCCTAGAACCAAATGCCTTTGGATTCTAAAAGCCACACAAATATATTAGTTTTTATTTATCCTATCTTTGATTCAACTCATCTTTCTCAAAATAGTTTTTAGTTTTACTTAAATATCCTGCCATTTTTCTTTTCTTTTTTTTTTTTTTGTGGTCGTGGGGCTTGAACTCTGGGCCTGGGCACTGTCCCTCAGCTCTTCAGCTCAAGGCGAGCGCTCTACCACTTGAGCTACAGCGCCACTTCCGGTTTTCTGATGGTTTATTGGAGATAGGAGTCTCACGGTCTCTCCTGCCTGGGCTGGCTTTGAACCGCGATCCTCAGATCTCAGCCTCCTGAGTAGCTAGGATTACAGGCATGAGCCACCAGCGCCCGGCTATCCTGCCATTTTTCTAACCTGAACCCTAACTGGAACATTCAGGCTAACCCTCACACTAATCATACCCTAATCCTTCTATTATGAACAGTTTCCTATTTCACATTCATCCTAATTGTAACTTGACTTGTTTTTCAAAAATTTACTTTCAATTTGACCCTAAATTTTCCATTTCCCTAATGCTAACATTAAGCCCATCTAGAACGGAAACCTAACTTTCACCCTAATGATAGTCCAATTCTAATATTTAAGAAAAATATTCTAGTTTTTATTCATTCTAGTGAATGCTCCAGTTTGCACTATGGAAATGAATTTCAATTTGCCCTAATTCTCACAAATTTCCTGACTCTACATCTGAAGTTATATTGTTCCCTAACATGAACCATTATATTATGTGTCCTCAAATTCTCACATCAGGAAAAATATGGTAGTTTCCCTTGATCTTACCTTTTCATGAACCCCTGTGCCCTAAAACAGTTTCAGATTTACTCATCATCTAGTCCATTACTTAACGCTAACTCTCAACTGAAACCTGGCTGGAAAACTCTCATTAATCATTACAAGAATGATCACTGAGAAATAAATATAATGATAATGCTCTAGTTTCTATTCAATCTCACATTTTTTGCTTCCACTTGTTAGTGAAAACTCAATTTCATACTTAAAATATTCCTATTCATAACACTAATCATAATCAGAACAAAATACTGACCCTAACCTTAATATAAATTATATGTCAATACTAACACAAGTAAACTAATTTTCACTCATCCTGACTTGATTCAAATAAGCCTTCCAAACATAGGTTACAATTTTTTCCCAATACCTTAGTCATTTTCTTTTTCTTTTTTTTTTTTGTCGGTCGTGGGGCTTGAACTCTGGGCCTGGGCGCTGTCCCTCAGCTCTTCAGCTCAAGGCGAGCACTCTACCACTTGAGCTACAGCGCCACTTCCGGTTTTCTGGTGGTTTATTGGAGATAGGAGTCTCACTGTCTCTCCTGCCCGGGCTGGCTTTGAACCGCGATCCTCAGATCTCAGCCTCCTGAGTAGCTAGGATTACAGGCGTGAGCCACCAGCGCCCGGCATCTTAGTCATTTTCTAACCCTAAACTTAACCTTAACTGGAACATTGAGAATAACCATAAGCCTGATTGTAAGTAGATTCTAATATAGCAATACTCTAGTTCACATTCATTCTAACTCTTACCAGGCTTATTCTAAAATTTACCTTCAATTTGAGCCTCATTTTTTTTTCTCCTTCACTCTAAACCTAATCATGGCTGTAATCCTAACCATAAACTTGACCCTAATGGTATCCCAATTATAAAATTTATGAAAATCCCTCATTTTGTGTCATCCTAACTGAAATTGACTTGTAATTCTTGAAATAAATTGCAGGTTTTCCTAAACCCTACAGATTTTTTCACTCTTAACTCTGAATCTATCTTGTTCTATAACAGGAATCATAATACCCATTTGATCTCAAATCCTGATGGAAATAAAATGTATTTCCATTATTGTAACATTTCCTGAGTTCATAGAACCTAAAATAAGTTCAGATTTATTTAACATTTAACCCATTACTTTTTTTTTCTTTTTGTTGGTCGTGGGGCTTGATCTCTGGGCCTGGGCATGATCCCTGAGCTCTAGGCATGGGCACGATCCCTGAGTTCTTTAGCTCAAGGTGTGCACTTTACCACTTGAGCCACAGCACAACTTTTAGGTTTTCTGGTGGTTAATTGGAGATAAGAGTCTCACAGACGCTCCTGCCAGGACTGGCTTTGAACTGCAATCCTCAGAAATCACCTTCCAGGAATGGGAGTCCAGGGAAACCATAACCAATCAACTAAGTGACTTGAGAATAAACACTGAACACAAATTAAGGAAGTAAAGAAGTTCATACAAGATCTAAAACAAAGCCCCAACAAAGCCAAACAATTAGAAGGAAAAGAAATGAAAAACAAAGTAGAAAGTCTTGATAGTAAGTTAGACCATGCAGAAGATCAAATCTCAGGGATTGAAGACAGCCTAGATATTATAGAGAAAGAACATTCAACCATCCAAGACAAATCCAAGAAATATGGTAGATCTATTCTACATTTTGAAGACACCATCAGAAGGCCTAATCTGAGGATAATAGTTGTAGAGGAGCACCTAGAGACAGAAGTTAATGGTCTAGGAAATTTATTTAATAGGATCTCAGCAGAGAACTTCCCAAACATGCAAAAAGATAGGCCTATTCAGACACAAGAAGCTTTTAGAACTCCAAATAGACCAGACCAAAACAGGACATCCCACCATCATGTTGTTTTTTTGTTGTTTTTTTTTTTGTATTTTTTTCCCACCATCATGTTGTAATCTGCACAGGATCAATTCAGACCAAGGAAAAGATCCTTAAAGCTGTCAAGGAGAAAAGATCAATCACCTATAAAGGGAAACTAATTAGAATCACCTCAGATTTCTCAGCAGAGACAATCAAAGCAAGAAGAGCCTGGAATGATGTATGCCATGCCCTAAAGACAAACAACTATCAACCAAGAATACTGTATCCAGCTAAACTCTCCTTCATAACCTCAGGTCAAATAAAAACCTTCCATAGCAAAGAAAAACTGAAACAATACATCTCCACCAAACCAACCCTATAAAAGATTTTTAAACATGTCCTATACATAGAAGACCACAATAAAGGCCAAGAAACCTCACCCAAACTGAAAATCCAAGAACCATAGGAAGAACCTACTTGCCGCAGCCCCCAAGAAGGTGGATAAAATGGTAGGAACTCCCAAACACATTTTCAATGTAAAAGGCTGGAACAAAATCTACCAAGCAAACGGCCCCCATAAACAGGCGGGAGTTGCAATACTAATATCAGATAAAATAGACTTCAAATTAAAATTAGTGAGAAGAGATAAAGAAGGTCGCTACATACTAATTAAGGGATCGCTCCTTCAGGAGGATATTACAATTCTAAATCTCCATACGCCAAACAACAGAGCACACAAATTTATCCAAGAAACACTACTTTAACTCAAATCCCACATAGATCCAAAGACATTAATTGTTGGGGACTTTAACACACCACTCTCTCCACTAGATAGATCAATAGATAGATCAACTCTGCAAAAACTCAATAGAGAAACCGCAGATCTGAACAACTGCATAGATCAACCAGATTTAATAGACATCTACTGAATATTTCACCCAGCAGCATCAGAATACACCTGGGTTTACATGGGACTCAGTGTCAGGTGAGCCTAGACCACTTGGCTAACTTCCCCATGTACCATGCATATTGTATGCAGTGTGATGTCAGTGGACCACATTTTCAGGGTGTGAAAAGTCTGACATTCTTAATGCATATTTGTAATGTAGTGCAGCAGAAACTAGGAAAATATTGCTTGGCATTCTGGTTTGGTTTGAGAATAAGACTTACAAAGCTAAGCATTGTGGTGCATGCCTATAATCTCAACACTCAAGAAACTGAAACAAGAAGATCACATGGAATATACAGAGACTCTGTGTTCAAACAAAAGGAGGGTAGACAATAATGGAAAGGGTAACAGTGATCAACATGCATTGTCCACATGAAATAAAACGAAAATCTCTTTAAAACTATTTAAAGAGATAGTGTATATTATTTATTTTACAATTATTATTTATTTTATTATTTGCTTATTTGTTACAAATAAACTGCTGATGGCTCACACTTGCAATTCAAGATAGTCAGGAAGCTGAGACATGATGATCCCAGTTGACTTTTGGGGGATGGTAACTTGAGGTAAGACTCTCATGGACTTTCTGGCCCAGGCGGTTTGAATCTTGACACTCAGATCTCAGACTTCTAAGTAATTAAGGTTACAGGGGTGAACCTCCAGCTCCAGGCTTCCAAGTGACTATTATCTCCAAATAACCCCAAAAATGCCAAATGTGGCTCAAGTGATTGAACTCCAGCCTTCAGTGAAAAAATCTCAAGGGACAGTACCCAGGCCTCAAGTTCAATTCCCATGAACAACAACAAGAAAAACAAAGAATCATCAATAGAATATGCAATCACTGTTGTTGTTGGTACCTTGTGCTTACATGGTAAATATCAGTAATTGTTCAATGATCTCTTTGTGCACCAAACTATTAAAATCATCTTTGCCATACATCCTGACTCCACATGAGGCAAAAACATCTAACAAAGATGAAATAAAGATCCTGTGATCATTACTCAGACCAGTTCTCCCCACATTCTGGTGGCTGTTGGTGACTGTGGGAAGAGGCTTTTTTTCTGAACAGACAATGTCCACAGAAGCACAGTGAGGTCCCTCAAAAGCTAGCAGAAGGGATGCACCTATTCCCATCCTCAGTCACTGTAAGCATGGTGGGACTCATTTTCTGAGAAGCTTTCACACTACTGCTGTGTGTAGAATACAGTCATCAAACTGGAAATGAGTTAATATTGATACTAGAGCTAACTCTCAGCATCTATTATTGCATCCCAGAAGGAGGTGATGCACAGAGATATGTGCATGTGTGTGTAAGTACACACCTGTGTGAACAGCAGTATTGGGATTTAAACTCAGAGTCTCACACTCTCACTCAGCTTTTTCACTCAAGTATAGCACTTGGTGCTATACTTCTTGGGCCAAAGTTTCACTGACTTTTTTTTTTTTTTTTTTTTTTGTTAATTAACTGGAAATATGAGTCTCAGAACTTTTCTGCCCAGATTTTTCTGCAAACCCTAGATCTGAGCCTTCTGAGTATCTAGAATTATAGGTGTGAGACACTTGTTGCCAGCTCCAACTACTATCCAAGGAGACACATGGCTTTATTGATACAGCAGGTTGGCCTTGGTTTATGATTAGTGGAGATTGGAGTTGGAACTCCAGCCTTTCCTAGGGCCTGAGTTGGTAATTCTAGGCATCTTGTCACCATTCATCAGACAGAATTGCCTTTAGCCTACTTGTCACAGAATTGAGAGGAAACTGCCCAGTCTCCTGGAATTCAGGGCCAATGCAAGGGATATCTGTTGGTTCTGAGTAACCAGGGCTGCCGTTTCCATGGCCTTTCAGGCTTCCAGATTTGCCTGCTAGATCACTGTGCTTCCTATGCTTCCAGCACCTTTCACTCACAAGGACTAGGGCAGGCCCAGGACTCTGCTTTGAGGTGCCATGTTTGTTTATTGGGTGAAGAATATGAATGTAAGAATCAGCAAACTCACTCAATCCAGGGCATAGAAAGCTGTTCATAGGCTTTCAGGATTTCAACTTGACCATTCTGGGGTTGACTCCCACTGCCCCTACCTTGAAGCATCCTCTTCAGAACCTAGATCAAGAGGGTCCATAAGGGGTCTGCATTGCATCTCAACACTGCCTAGCTGCTTTCCTGCTAAGCTGCTCCTCCTGCACTCCTCCTGCTATGTGTGATGAAGGGGGCCAGAAAATCTATACCAAAATAATCCTGCTATAGCATGTGGGGTCAAAGTTCATAGGGCATAGAAATATTTTCTTGGGTTTTCATACTCAGGAAAATAAGTGATTATTCTCTTTTTTGATTGGTTTTGTTTTTCATTATTTCTGGATGCTGTATATGTAAACACAGACTGGTTCAAATGTGCTCTTTGAACAATGTCTTAATTTGATAAGCAGATATCTCACAATAAGTCAAATACCCAATAGCCCCATTTGTCAAAGGTCTTCTCTTCTCCAACACCTTCAAGAAGATGCAAGAAAGAAAAGAAAATATTTTTGTAACCCTTCTCTTTGATCCATGTGTGAACACAAAGTGTGGATCCAAAGTGTGGATCAAAGTGTGATAGAGCAACAGTCTTGACCAAAAAAGCTCAGGGATAGCACCTAGACCCTGAGTTCAAGCCCTTGGAACAAAACAAAAGCAAAAGAAAACAATCCACAATATGTATGGGATATATGGATATACCTGTATTATAGCATAACTATGCTGTAAAAATAAACCTATTAGAAAATTTAAATTTGTTTTCTTTTGTAGCTCAGTACCAGAAGCTCAGGCCTATAATACTACTTACTCAAGAGACACTTCTCATCAATTCACCAGGAAAAATCTGGGAGTGAAAGTGCTGCTCAAGTGGCAGAGTGCCCACCACAAAACTAAAAGCTAAAACAAAAAGCTTTAGCCCTGTATTTAAACAGAATACTGGACCAAAATATTTCTTTTGTGTCCCTGTCTACCTTCTATCTTTCTAGAGTGAACTGAATCAATACTGTTTCATTTTTACCAGAGAAAAAATTGGATCTGAAAATGGTGCTGGGAAAACTAGATATTCACCTTGAGAAGATTGAAACTCAGTTGCTATCTCTTACACCATACCACCTACACACACACACACACACACACACACACACACACACACACACACATTAATTCAATGTAATCAAAAGATCAGTGCTAGAGAACCTGCTATTGATTACATGTAACACTCAGATTAGCCCCTTCCAAGTCAAATCTCTGGGGCTAGGGAGTGAACTCCAGGCCAGACACACACTAGGCAATGCTCTAACATTTGAACTGTGCCTCTATCCCTTTTTTATTTAATATTTTTGAGAGGGTCTTACTACCTTGATTCAAAGTGCCATTGAATGTATAATATCCTTGCACTGTTCCCCAAAAGCACAAATTACAGCATCTGCCAACATTTCCAGTTTTTCTCATTTTTCTTCCTACCTTCCACACACATAATCTCACTTCAGAAGATACTTTTCTCAGGTATTTGTTCTGATGAAAAACTGACTACTTGCCGGGTGCTAGTGGCTCACGCCTGTAATCCTAGCTACTCAGGAGGCTGAGATCTAAGGATCACAGTTCAAAGCCAGCCCTGCAGAAAAGTCAGTGAGACTCTTATCTCAAATTAACCACTAGAATACCGGAAGTAGTGCTGTGGCTCAAGCAGTAGAATGTTCGCCTTGAGCTGAAGAGCACAGGGATAGTGCTCAAGTCCAGAGTTCAAGCCCCACGACTGACAAAAAACAAACAAAAAACCTGACTACATGCAACCCAATTAATATGCAGCAATCCCTTGTATTTGATGCACTGACATTTTATAATCTAAAAAGAAAACAAAAAAATCCACTTAAAGTTCTATGAGGGCAGAGTGAGAAAGGTAAGGGGCCCTGGGATTAGACATGTGGGAATCCAGACCTAAGTGGCAAAGTAAGCACCTTCCCCACATCAGGACCTTCATGACACCAAATCTGCACCTTTGTCCTCTGTCAGTGTCCACAATGACTACCCCACTCGTATCTGCCACCATTTTCAACTTGAGAGAAGCTTTATGCAAGCTTTGTTTGACAAGATGCTCAATGACAGAGCTTCCAGAGAAGGGGCTGCTTGCTGGACAGGAAGGCAGTGGTCTCTCCTGCTGCTGAGGTGTTTCCCTTGGAGGCACTTGGCCAACACCCTGCCCAGCACCAAGTTCCACCAGAGCTAGGTCATCAGCAACCTGAAGGATAAGCCAGTCCCAGTCTTGTACTCTAGGGACAGCAGCTTCAGAGACTGCTCTTTCTCACAGGTGCTGAGCAGCTGCTGCCCAATCAGAAGCAGACCAAAGGAGGCAGGTCAACTCCAGTCGCTATAAGACCTAGCTGTTCCACCAATTTGAAGAAAACACCTATAAATATAGAGACAAGTGTCACTTCATGCACAGCATCCACAAGCTCCACAGCCTAGCCTGCCATCCCAAGTGCAAGATCTAGCTGGGTTGCACCTTCCATGTCACCAACCTTTGCCTCTATGAGCCCTGCTGCCACTTCATCCACAAAGCCAAGGAACGCAGAGCCCTGGCCAGGACCTTTCTGCAGACCTTACCTATCTCCAGCATAGCTTTAGCTTTGCTGGATTTTCCATTGCCAATGAGACTGCTGCCACCACTGAGCTGCTAGATAGCCCCACGTCCATCATCCCAACACCCATCCTGATTGCCGCTGACCTCCTGGGCTCACCCAACCTTCCTGATGGCACCAATAACCCCTTCACCTTCTAGAGCCAGGTATTTGTTCTTTACCTCTTTCATGGGGCTGCCTTTCATGTCTACCCCACCACCTTCCTATTCTGATTCATGTCTAGTTCTCTCACATGTTTGATTCTCATGCCACCCCTCAGGATTCTCTCTTGGGTCAAGGCTACCTGTGCAGTGCAGCAGGAGCCATGCTGGGTCAGATTCCCGCATCTTGGACAATTCAGGAGACCTGCCCATTTTCAGCAAACTTTCCATTTCATATGACTAAAGCACCAGGGTAAGGAGGGACACCCCCAATCCATTCCTTCTACTCCCCTTCCTCCTGCACCACATCCTAGATCCAATTAAACACCAAAAAACCTGGAAGTGACCTGTATCTCAAGTGGTACAGTACTAGCTTCATGCTAAATGAAGCTCAAGGATAGCTCCTATCCTGAATTCAAGCACCAAGACCACCACAGAACATCAACAATAAAAAGATGAGTGATTTGGAAATGGAAAAAGGCCTTTAAAGTCAAGTAGATCCACTGAAATGGAAAAAAATAACCCTGTCCTAATACTAAAGGACTCAATATTGTACTTTATTTTACTTTTTATCAGTTGTGGAGCTTTAGTCATGGCCTGGGCAATGTCCCAGAACTTTTTTGCTCAAGACTAGCACTCTACTTCTTTAAGCAACAGCTACACATCTTGTTTTGGGGGTGGTTAATTAGAGTAAGAATATCACAGACTTTCTTGCTCAGGCTGGCTTTGAATTGTGATCCTCAGATCTCAGCCACCTAGAAGCTAGGATAACAAATGTGAGTCACCAGTACCCAGCTAGGACTTAATATTTTTTTTTCCTTGACCCCCCCCCGCCCCTCCCCCCGCACCGACGTTGTAAAGCTCGTTTTGGACATGACAACTTGTACTTCTCATTGTTGCAACAGGTCCACCTGTATCCTTAAACAACTGGTTTTTCCCCATCTCCTCCACAAGTTATACTGACATCAAATATAGTGAAAGCAGGGGTTATACTGTGGAGGAGGGACATACAAAGCAACAAAGAGATAATCTTATAAATGCGTTAGAAACACATGCATGAAAAAAAACATTAAAATACATATCTAAGGGTTCATTTTCTTGACATCACATTATCTGACCTTTTCCGCTTGACTCATACATATACTAGATATTGCAAATAAGGGAAACCATGGGACCTATGTTTCTTTGGGCCTGGCTTACTTCACTTAATATAATTTTTTCCAAGTTTTTCCATTCCCTAACAAATGGGGCAATGTCATTCTTTCTGATGGAGGCATAGATAGGACTTAATATTTCTAAAAGAGGGCTGGGAAGTTGGCTCAGTGGTAGAGCACTTGCCTTGCATGCCTGAGGCCCTGGGTTCGATTCCTCAGCACCACATAAGCAAAAAGGAAAAAGCCGGAAGTGGCGCTGTGGCTCAAGTGGTAGAGCGCTAGCCTTGAGCTGAAGAGCTGAGGGACAGCGCCCAGGCCCAGAGTTCAGGCCCCACGACCGGACCCAAAAAAATAAAATATTTCTAAAAGAGCAGTACTTTTCAAATTGCCTTTGCATTCAAAATGCCCCCTTACAAGATTGTGACCTGGGTTTAAATTAATTGCAAAATTCATTCTAAAATGTGTAAGGGACTATAAGAAATCCTAAACAAACTAATTGGATACTGCAAAAACAAGAGGAAGTTAAGTAGGGGAGGATGATTCACATCTGTGATCTTTGCTACTCAGAAAGAAGAGATCTGAGAATGGTAATTCAAAACCAACCTGAGGAAGAAAAACCTTTCCAAAAATTATTTCCAAAAAAAAAACAACAAATATCTAAAATTGGAGCTATGGACATGAGAAAAAACTGTTCAAGTACAGTATTAACATGTACTTTTCCTTTTTCTTGTATATGTTTTTCCTTAGTTTAAAATTGCCATTGCCAAAATTTTGTTTCTCTGATATATTTATCTTTTGTGCCACCAGTGGAATTTGAACTCAGGACCTTGCTCTCTTGCTTATTTTCTGTTCAACGCTTGTACATAGAACTTTAGCTACACCTCCAGTTCCTGACTTTTACTGATTCATTGAATAAGGGTCTTTAAGATTTGTCTGCAGGTGCTGCTTTGAACCTCCATCTTTAGAATATGCCATTTTAGAAGCTAGAATTAGTGAGATGGTTCATGACACCTGGCAAGTCATTTTCCATTTATGCAAGTCTTCTTTCTCCTATTTTCCATTTATGCAAGTCTTCTTTCTCCTATTTATGATGTATTTTATGTCAGTGTTCATATTTCTTATGTATCTTTTTTCCAAATTTTTTATTGTGATTGATTATATGTAATCATATAAAATTATGATTTCACAAATTTCAAAGTATTTTGGGATAGTGATGCTTAGTTAAAGTCACAAACACATTCTAACACTCATGGGACAAATTGTCTATCATGGTCCATAAAGTTTATGAGTTCTATGGGCTTTGACTATACAGTTATTTCTTCCATATTGAGTGATATTGCATAGTGTCAGCTGTTCTCTCTTTCCCACTCATTTCCTCCCTCCCATGGTTGCCTTTAAGTTGTTTGGTTTGTTTTTATCAATGTCCGGTGCAGCCGATGGGTCCCACTGTTGTATGTTTTCCCGTTTCCCTCTAGTTCTGTGCCCTCCTCCTAGTTTCCCTCCGATGTGCACATATATACCATATGTGGTCAGTGGCATGGGGTCAGTTAGTAATGATTGGACTAGATGAGTGGGGGTCTTTTGTTTCTCGAGTCTTGTTTACTTTGTTGTATTACCTTATGTTCTGGATTTAACATCCACTTATCAGGGAGACCATGTGTCATTTGTCTCTTTCCTCTTGGCTTACCTCACTCAACATGATTTCTTTAAGTTCCATCCATTCCTCTGTGAATGCCATTATTTTGTTCTTTCTAATGGCAGCATAATATTCCATTGGATATAAATACAATTTTTTGATCCATTCATCTGTAGTGAGAGCATCTGGGTTGTTTCCATATCCTGGCTATTGTGAACAGTGCTGCAATAAACATAGAGGTGCATGTGTCCTTGTATCCTGGTTCCTGTTGTTCAGGATAGATGCCTAGGAGTGGTTAGTGCATGGTGACAGGCTGGAGTCCACTTTTAGTTTTCTGCATGTGGCCACCCAGTTTTCCCAGCACCAGTAGTTGAAGAGGCTGTGCTTCTTCCACTGTATGTCTTTGGCTCCTTTGTCAATTATCAGCTGAATATAGGCATGTAGTTTTATTTCTGGATCTTCTATTCTATTCCCTTGGTCTTCGGGGGTCTGTTTCTTTTTGTTGGGGGGTGGGTGCGGTCGTGGAGCCTGAACTCTGGGCCTGGGTGCTATCCCTCAGCTCTTCAACTCAAGGCTAGCGCTCTACCACTTGAGCCATAGCGCCACTTCCGGCTTTTTTCTTTTTGCTTATGTGGTGCTGAGGAATCAAACCCAGGGCCTCAGGCATGCAAGGCAAGTGCTCTACCACTGAGCCCTTCCCAGCCCCTCAGGGGTCTGTTTTTGTGCCAGTACCATGCTGTCTTTGTCATTATGGCTCTATAGTAGAGTTTGAAGTCTGGCATCGAGATCCCTCCCTTGTTTTCTTTTTTGCCTAGAATTATTTTGGCTATTCTAGTTCTTTTTATGTTCCATATGAATTTTTGGACTGTTTTCTGTATTTCAGCAATGTATGTCATTGGGATTTTAATAGGAATTGCATTAAATTTGTATATTAATTTTGGCTTTTTCACTACATTAAGTCTGCCTATCCAAGAACATGGAAGGTCTTTCCACTTTCTCTATAATTTCTTTCTTTAAGTTTTTATAGTTTTCATTAAATAGTTCTTTTGCATCTTTGGTTAGGCTAATTCCTAAATATTTTATTTGGGGGGAGGGTATTGTGAATGAGGCCGTTTCCTTGATTTCCCTTCCTGCTTGTACATTGTTTGTGTACAGGAAGGCAACTGATTTTTGTGGGTTGATTTTGTATCCTGCTACTTTGCTGAATTAGTTTATAAGTTCTAAGAGCTTGAGGACGAAGTTTTTGGGATCATGGAGGTATAGTATCCTGTCATCTGCCCAAAGAGATAATTTAACTTCTTCCTTCCCTTTGTGGATCCCTTTAATGTCTTTTTCTTGCCTTTTTGCTCTGGCTAAGGTTTCCAGAAGTATATTGAAGAAGAGTGGAGAAAGTGGGAATCCTTGCCTGATTTTAGGAGAATTGGTTGTTTTTCCCATTAAGTATAATATTGGCTGTTGGTCTGTGGTATATGGCTTTTATTGTTTTAAGGAATGTTCCTTCTATTCCTATTTTTCCCAGAGCTTTTAACATGAATATTGTCTCTTATCAAAAGCTTTTTTTCTGCATCAATGGAGATAATCATGTGGCTCTTGACCTTGGGTCTGTTGATATGATGGATTACATTTATTAAATTATGTAGGTTAAACCATCCATGCATCTCTGAGATGAAGCCTACTTGGTCATGATGTATGTTTTTTTTTATATGTTTCTGGATTCTGTTGGATAGAATTTTGTTAATGATCTTTGTGTCTGTGTTAATCAAGAAGATTGGTCTGTAGTTTTTTGTTGTTGCTGTTGTTGTTGGGTCTTTGCTTGGGTTGGGGATGAGTGTGATATTGACATCGTAGAATGAGTTTTGGATAGCTCCCTCTTTTTCTAGTTCATGGAAGAGGCTGAGGAGTATGGGTGTTAGTTCCTTTTTAAAAGTCTTACAGAATCCGTAGTGAATGCATCTTGTCCTGGGCTTTTCCTTGTTGGAAAACTTCTGATTGCTTCCTTTATCTCATTGTAAGATATTGGCTTTTTTAATTGATTGGTTCTTTGTTCAGTTTGGGTAACTTGTATTTCTCTAAAAATGCATCCATTTCTGATAGGTTTTCTTTCTTTAGAGAGTATGGATTCTGGATATAGTTCTTTAGAATTGCTTGGATGTCTTGGGTATTTGTTGTGATTTTTCCCGTGGCATCCCTGATCTTGTTAATTTGGGTTTCCTCTCTTAATTAATCTTGCCAAAGGTCCATCAATTTTATGTATTTTTTTAAAAAACAGCTTTTTGTTTTATTAATTTTATTTATAATTTTCTTAATCTCTATCTCGTTAATTTCAGCTCTTAATTTGGTAATCTGGTTCTGTCTAGTAACTTTAGGTTCCACTTTTTTCATGTTTTTCTAGTAGTTTACAGCATGGGATTATTTACTTAGTCCATCTCTATTTTCTTGATGTGGACACTGAGGGCAATAAATTTGCCCCCTCAGGAATGCTTTTGCTGTGTCCCACAGGTTTCTTGATGTGTATTCATTTTCATTGAATTGTGGGATCCTATGTATCTTGTTAAATATTTTCTCCCCAAACTAGGTTTTTGGTGTTATTTAGGGTGAAATTTTCTTAGATGTTTGCATGAAGCACAATGGATGTGTAATGATACTTGAATTCACTGTTGGAAGAGAGTCCCATGTACCACTACATTTACTCTGGCATTTGTCCCAATTGACAGATTATGAGCTTGAGGATCAAGGAGGAACACCTTTCTAGGATGTCTGGTCTGCTATGTCCTAGAGCTAGTGTAGGGACCCTATCACCATATAGAGGCATGGCCTGGACTTTTGCCACTGCCTATGCATTTAATAGTTGCCTCTATATTCAGTAGATTCTCTTGTACAGCTACAGGTGTTTTTCAACCCACTCAGGACCCATGTGCCTGGGTCATCAGATTATAGGAAGAAAAAATCCACAGTATATAGGATTCAAGAATTGTACAACATAAATATTGATGTTTTAATAGAGTTAGAAGAGTAAATAAAATAAACATTTTACATCAATCATGACAAAAAGTAAAATAGATATTTTCCCAGGGAGGGGAGAAGGAACCTATAACACTAGATCATCCTATAAGTTGCCTATAAGCAGAAATGCTAGGTCAGGGTAGTCAAAGGGATCTACCACCTCATTACAGGAAGGCCTTTCTTCCTGAGTTAAGGGAGGGACATATTCTAATTTTTCCATTGGAGATTGGTTTTCCTGCAGCAGATATTCTGTGAGGACAGACTCCCTTTCCTCAACTGAATCAAGCTTTCAGACATCACTTATTGGTGCTTCTGAACACAGACTGGGGAAATTTTCCTCAAACCCCATAAGTGCTGGTTTATCCTGTATGCCAAGACATGTCCTGATTTGACTCACCTGGAGCTGATCTAGGCAGACTGTGAAAGTCAAGTGAATAAATTCTGGATCTTCTTCCACTGTAGTACCTGCAGGTTCATCTGCATCATGTGTAGGGTTCAGAACAAGTGGGACATTCACAGGACTCGAAATCTGCTTGGTCTTTTCTGCAAATGGCCTTATCTGCTCTACATTCACATTCTTTCTGGAGTCCAGTGATGACTCCAGATCTCCATCATCACCATTGGTGACATCACTGAGGGTTCTTTATTTCGAATTCAGGGAAAGCTGCTCTATGGTGATCGAAACCTGAGAATGGAAATAGGTAAAGGATTCTTAGAGTGGAGTCTATAAGTTCATGTGTAATTAAACTGCCATGAGGTTTTAATGAAGAAAGCTATTTAACTTGAGTTTGGACTGAACAGTGGTGAGAAGGTAGGGTGTTTCTAATCGGCACCGATGCCTGAATATTTTCAAAAAGGAACAGGCATTACCTGGCAGACAATATCCATAAAAGGACATTTTGTCTAGCTGGGTTGTACTAAGGGCTCCTGGCCAATCACCATCCTGAGAAGCCCATCCTTAGGGGCCTAGTTTCGATCACTACTCACAAAGTCTTGGCACCTATGCAAGGACTCCTCCTTTTTCTTGCTCTGATAAGTCATGTGTCACTCCAGCTGGTCAAGAAGGATGTGTAAGAGGAAGAGCAAGTCCAAGAGTGCAAGTTGAATATGACATAGTATATGAGTTTATTCAGGGTGTCATGGTTCCTGGGCTCATAGAAGTCATCAGGGGAAAAGTCCATCCGCAAAGTGAAGATGGAATAAAGGGTTCTGGGAGCAGATTGGTGGCAAGGTGAGAACCTGCCCTCCCCCTTCTCTGCCTCACATAGCCCCTTTCTTACAAACCCCATGCAGAGGCTGTCCATCCTCTATGCAGAGGTGCATTTATTAGGAAGTGGGAGGAGATTCCTGGGATTAGGATGCTTCTCACAACCCAGTTCTAGAAGCTGCTGCAAGACAATTCTCCAAATTTCTCACTGTGGGTTGTTTCCCCCAGGAAACAACCCACATCTTCCTCACAGTTAGGGCAGAGGGATCTGTACCTATGGGAGGACAGGAGAACGTCACTTTAATGGCTCCTCTTTTCAGAACTAACAGGAAACCTAAGGATCTGGCTAAGTCCCAGATGGGAATGTGAAACTGAGAGACAACAACAGTGAAGTATGTTTATTCAGTCCTGTGAAAATTCTGCTAAGAGGCTTAGAGAAGTCTGTTCAAAGTAAATGTGCCAATGGTTCACCTCCAATCTTAGCTAATCAGGAGGCAGAGATCTGAGAATCACCATTTGAAGCAAGTCTGGCAGAAAAATTTGAAGACATTTATCTTCAATTGACCAGCAAAAAGGTAGAAATGACCCTGTGACTCAAATGGTAGAGTGCCAGCTGTGAGCACCAAAGGATTGGTACTTAGACCCTGAGTTCAAGTAGCAAGACATAAAAAGTAAATGGTTCAGGGGCTGGGAAGGTGGCTCAGTGGTAGAGCACTTGCCTTGCATGCATGAGGCCCTGGGTTCAATTCCTCAGCACCACATAAGCAGAAAAAAAAGCGGGAAGTGGCACTGTGGCTCAAGTGGTAGAGCACTAGCCTTGAGCTGAAGAGCTGAGGGACAGCATCCAAGCCCAGAGTTTAGGCCAACAACCGGACCCCCCCCCCAAAAGTAAATGGTTCAGGGCTTACAAATGGAAGGCATCCCCGCTGGCTCAGAAGTCATTTAGCCACCTTTGACACCCTAGCCCTTTCTCTGATTACATTATTTCACAGGCCTCCAGGATTACTACTGAAAACTTATTTACAAATGGTAAAAGTGATTTCCAGGAGCCTCAGCTAGGTGAGAGTTACTGGCTCATGCCTATAATCCTGATTTGTCAGTAAACAGATTTCTAAAGCTCCAGTAGCTTCTGAGGGAAATGAAATGTCCTGGCTGGCCAGTCCTAAGAAATTAGCCATGGTGTGGTCTTCTTTGTCTTATGCCAAGCTCTTGTGAGAAGACCCCAGTGAAACAAACAGTCTCAGATTGGAGCCAGTACTCACAAGACTCATCCATGAGGGCTGGCTGAGCAGCCCTGGATTGAAAGAGGAGCACTCACTTTTTAAACATAATAGCCAGCACTTGCTCCATTTTCCCACAGTCTATAGTTGTATAGGAAGTTTTGAATAAAGAAGAGATCTCCTTTCTGGTGGGCAAGGACTAGGTTCATCACAAGCATCTCCAGGCTTGCCTCCACGCTCCATAATTTACAGGGTATATCCCAGGTTGGAGCCAACTCCTTTTCACACTAAGGTGGTAAAAAGAATGGATCTTTCAAACATGGAATTGGGAGCACACTTCAAATTGAGTAACTGTAATAGAGTGGATTGAAAACTACATAGAAAGAATTATTTCAATATAGACACTTAAAAGCACACAAGAAGATGGTTCTAGTCTGAGTAGGATGAGATCAAATAGGTTTTCTATCATGATTACACCTCGCCTGAGTTGCTCTGTATTTCTCTTGGTTTCTACTTGGACAAAGTCCTGAGAAACTAGATTTGGTTCTTGGTACTGATCCCATGTCTGCAGTGTTGAGTGACGCACTCACACCTCTCTTGCCTGAGACCCGAGTCTCCTGACTTTTGGGGGGGGGCGGGCTGTCGTGGGGCCTGAACTCTGGGCCTGGGAACAGTCCCTCAGCTTTTCAGCTCAAGGCTAGTGCTCTACCATTTGAGCCACAGCACCACTTCCAGCTTTTTTCTTTTGCTTATGTGGTGCTGAAGAATTGAATCCAGGGCCTCACGCAGGCAAGGCAAGCACCCTACCACTGAGCCACCTTCCCAGCCCCAAGTCTCCTGACTTTTGAACACAGAATAAGAACATCTTTCTTGTTCCAGAGCCACAGGCCAAGTGAGCTGACTTGAACAAACTTTCACAGTTTGCTATCACAGTTCCATGTTCTAATCCACTGTGAGGGAGTCAAGGTCACCTCTCAGGTTCCAATAATCTAAGCTGCTTGCTCATGTAAGACCTTCCCCAAAACAAACGAGTCTGAAATCACCACTTCCACATCACAATGTACACATATGGACATAGTAAACAGCATACCTTGTTTGTCAAATCCCCTAGGTATTGGCATGGTCTCAGCTTCAAGGAGCCATTCCTAGGTCAGATCCATGCCTTACTAGTCATTATTCCTATCACCCGGCACAAATCATTTTACTTCTCAGGGCACTCTCAGCCTGCTCTGTGCTTCCTGCACATGTTTTTTTACATCTATATCTTAGGACCTTATTTTGTTTCTGTATCCTAATCTTCTGTTTGCCCTTAAGGGCAGTCATCAGCAAAATATGCAAGTACCTAGAGGTGGGAAGATCAAAGAAGGATTGGTAAACAAACATTACACACATAGATATTTTTACAGGTGTCCATTCTTGTAAGAAAAAAGACTTTTTTTATTCTGTTGTCAAATATTTTATGAAGTAGGGAAGGGGAGAAGGGAAAAGGTGCTGCATTTGTTTTTATTGTTATGATGACTATTATTTTAAGAATACTACAGCATTTAAGGAATGTTATATATAAAGCTAGATAGAAAACTGCTATTTGGTTTTTTTTTACAAGCTATTTGTTTATACAGTACTTGCCTCTGAAGTCTTGGCTTCTGTGTGCCATGATCTATCCTTCTCCTTTAAGAAATACAAAAATTAATTTCACAAATTGCCGAGCTGTTGTCCAATCTCTGGATGTGAATGTAAGATACAATGTTGCTTTAGAGAGAGAGAGAGAGAGAGAGAGAGAGAGGAGAGAGAGAGAGAGAGAGAGAGAGAGTGCATGCTCACACACTCACATGAATATTTTAGGCTTGTGCTCATGGTTATCTTGAGTATCTTCTGCTCAAAACTAGTGCTCTACTACCTGAGCCACAACTCCACTTCCAGCTTATTGTAATTAATTGGAGATGAGAGACTCACAGAGTTTCTTGCCAAGTCTGGATTGGAACTGAATCTTCAGTTTTCAATGTCCTGTGTAGCTGGGATTATAGGTAAGAGCCACCAGAATCTGCTGAGAGATCACGAAGGTTGCAAGTTTCAGTCCAGCTTCACAAAACACTATATCCAGCAACTGTAAATCCCTACATGATGGAATATGATGGAATGAGGATAAATTAGGGGTATAGTATACTAGCATAACTTACATGATACCCTGGTCTCAATATCTACCATCACAAAACCAAGCAAAATGAGGCAATTTCAAAAAAAAATCCATCTTATAATAATTTAATTGTGAAAATAATTAAAAAGGAAAACATTCTTATTTATAGGGGGTAGTGGATGGCAGAATAAGGAAAGGAAAATTGTATACTGCATGAAAATTATTCTCTGGTATTGTCATGGTGGATATATGTTAATGCTTTACAAAGCAGCAATAAATAAAGATATATCTACTACTTGTAATCTAACATGTCTCTATCCCTATCCACTTCCAATCCTTTAGTGAACATTATCAATTTATGGATGTTTATGGTATATTCCAAAATAACAAGTAGAGTCATGATGTTACCAAATTACATTGGTAATCAAAGTTTTAAGAGATGAAAGTGCTATCTCTGCAGTACTATTTTTTGTTGGTGGTTGTGGTGGTCACGGAGCCTGAACTCTTGACCTGGGCCTGTCCCTCAGTTCTTCAGTTCAAGGCTAGCACTCTACCACTTGAGCCATGGCTCCACTTCCAACTTTTTTTCTGCTTATGTGGTGCTGAGGAATTGAACCCGAGGACTCATGCATGCAAGGCAAGCACTCTAGCACTGAGCCACCTTCCCAGGCCCTGAAGGTGCTAATTATATCGAACTGATTATTATATACTCAACAAGGACTGTATTATCACTATACACCCTAAGTATGTACAATCACTACTTCAAATTTAAGCAGAACACATCAAGGTTTTGAAGACATATGCCTGTAAAGCTATCTACTTGGCAAGTTGACATTAGTTCAAGACCAGTCTAGTTATATCTACACAAAGCTCCTTCTCATTCACCTGCTGTGTGGTGGCACACATCTGTCATCTCAGGTACATGGGAGGCTGAGAGTAGGAGGATTTTAATCCCTGGCCAGCCCAGGAAAAAGTTCCTTGTGACTCCAACAAACTACTCAGACAAAGAAAGAAGTGGTGCTGTGGCTTAAGTGATATTTCCACAAAAAATTCTCATAAATGTGTATATATATTAAAAAGGTGGGACTGTAGAGGAGGCTCAGATAATGGTAGACAGAATGGTAGGCAGAAAAATCAAAGGCAAATAATTTCAAAGTACAGGACAACTATGTATAAGCAGGACATAAAGAACCTCAATGACAGCAGTTGACCAATAGTAGATTGTGGCTCTTTAGAGGAAAAGAAAACAGAAGAGAGGATTTTTCTACCAAAATATATGTATTTCTGAATCACTATAGTGAAACTCCTTGCTGGGTGGAGGTGGCTCACGCCTGTAATCCTAGCTACTCAGGAGGTTCAGATCTGAGGATCACGGTTCAAAGCCAGCCCAAATACTTCTTCAAATAGTTTGTTCCAAGCAGGAACATCCGTCAGACTCTTATCTCCAATAAAAAGACTAGAAAACTGGAAGTGGCGCTGTGGCTTAAGCAGTAGAGCACTTGCCATGAGCTGAAGAGCGTAGGGACAGACAGTGCCCAGGCCCAGAGTTCAAGCCCCACAACAAACCAAAAACAAAAACAAACAAACAACAACAACAAAAAAAAGATGTAGTGAAACTCCTTGGTACAGTTCATACATACACAGAAATGCCAGGAAAGAAAAACAGGCTCAGATATGAAGGTGGGCACAAGTGGGAAAGGTAGGGAATTGAATCTTATAGGAGAAGAATTATAGAGGGGCTGATGTTGATTGGGATATATTTTATATATGTGTGGAAATTTGACAGTGAAATCCTTTTGTGGCTAATGTTTGGTAATAAAAATTGAATTATTTAATCTAGCAGCAATAGCTCAATTCTAGCTACTTAGGAGGCTGAAGTTCTGCAGAAACAAGTTTCAAATCCAGACAGAAAATGTTATTGGAAACACAGTCTTTAAAATAATAGGCAAAATCTAGCTTGCATATGTGTTTCTATCATAGCTGGGTCAGCTGAGAAAGCAAGGTAAGAAAGAGCAAGGCTCTGATGTCAAAAACCAGTACTTGAAGGGGAAAAGAGTTATTTTATAAGTCATAAGAATTGTCTGTATTCAGTGGATATAAGTTCACATCAAATTCATAATTTAAATTTTTTATCCAGTATTATGAGCTCTATTTTATATTGTAGATACCACTTACAAAACAAAACTGTGATGTATGTATGTATCTCTCTCTATATATATTTATCTATCTATGTATCTATTTGTCTATCTATCTTCTATCTATATGACTGCCTGAGTGTCTTCTATTTTGCCAGTTCTTGAATTCAGGGCATGAACTCACATTCCTTAGGATTAGCTTGATTGCTCATGGCTGGAAAACAACTGAGCCAGGCCTCCATTCTGTCTTTTGGTTAGTTTATTACAGATGGAGTCTGTGGACTTGTTTTTAGGGTAAGAGTGGCTTCAAACAATTATTCTCCATTTCTCAGGAGAAAACCAGCTAGGCTTATAGGCATGGGTGAATGGTGGAAGGCAAAAGGCTTTCTTTCAATGAGGTCTAGTTTGTTTATTATATTTGTCAATAATATTGTTGGTATGTTTTTTGAAAAAAGTAATTTCCTGATGCAATATCATAGTGGTGGAGCACTAGTCTTGAGCAGAAAGTTCAGGGAAAGACCTTGGCCCTTGGTTCAAGCCTCAGGACACACACACACACACACACATACACACACACAGCCTAAAAGGTATAAAAACTATGCCAACTTTCTCAGGACACAAGGCTTTTTTTACATAGTTGCCAACTTTGGCTCAAATACACAGGCATCCAAAGAAAACTTGATTTTTATCTATTCTGCATTCGTGGTGATTTCTTCAAATAACCAATTCAAGGTTCTAAAACCCACAAAGATCTCATTGAGATAAACAGATGGACACACAACTGTAATCCCTTCACTCAGAAGGTTTTAGCAGGAGGATTGGAGTATGACTCAAATGTGGTTGACACACCAAGACCTAAGGTAAAACACATCAAAAATGAACACATGAATAAATAAAGTATCAGTCCCATGAACCCCTGCCTTATCTTCTTTACTCCCTAGGTTCAGGATTATGGTGTTCACTACATCACAACCTGTTTAGTTATTTTAAGAAACAGATGGATGCTGGGCGCTGGTGGCTCACGCCTGTAATCCTAGCTACTCAGGAGGCTGAGATCTGAGGATTGCGGTTCAAAGCCAGCCCGGGCAGGAGAGACCGTGAGACTCCTATCTCCAAGAAAAACCACCAGAAAACCGGAAGTGGAGCTGTAGCTCAAGTGGTAGAGCGCTCGCCTTGAGCTGAAGAGCTGAGGGACAGCGCCCAGGCCCAGAGGTCAAGCCCCATGACCGACAAAAAAAAAGAAAGAAAGAGACAGATGGTTTTCCCTGATGCAAAGGGTCAGAAAAGGGTAAATGGTGTTCAGAGTCCTTTGGTGGAAACAAAGTCCTTAGCACAAAATGCAGAGATGTTCTTATTGGTCTGTTCCAATGTAAACACAGCAGATGGGCTCCTAACTCCAGGCCCCTGGACAGCAATGCCTCTGTCCAATACTAGGGTGAAGGCAGTTCCAGACACTAGAGGAAGAGCTGATGCTATGTGAGGATGAAATTCAGCAGGGTCAAGCTTGCTTCTCAATACACACACCACCACTACCCTTACCACCATTACCACTACCACCACCACACGAAAGAGTCTTTAGCATTCTGGCCATCTGCCTCTCCCCAAAATTTATGCTATTATACAAGTTATTCCAAGACAAACTCATCAGTGTTGAAAGGATTGAGTTGCCACTGTTCTTTCTACACCTTCCAGTGTTTCGTGTTTCAAACTAGAAAGCTCTAAGGTGACCACATAACTGCCTAAGTTGAAATGATGTTTGCATGGAGACCTAGCTATGTAATGGTGGACAAGTTGCATAACTTCAATCCTTATGTTTATTTGAATCTGCAAATGGGAATAGGGATTAGTATAGGGGTGCATGCCTGTTTACCTATTTATGGACAGAAGGAGAATAGCAGTCCACAGCCAAACCAATGTGAAAGAAAATGGGAAAAAGCAAAAGGACTGGAAGCATGGCTACAGTGGTAATGTGGAGGTGCTGCCCTAACTTGTGGAGAGCCCTGAACATAATACCACTGGAATTCACCAAAGCAAATTGAAATACCTTGGAATGCCTGATAAAATGTCTGTAAGAAATAATGAAAATATAAACATGTGTCACACATCCCCTCACCCCCTAGTCCCCATATCCTATGCAGGACAGAGCTGAAAGCTCAGTAAAGACTTGGTGCTAAGGATATAGGCCTGGGATGGGCCTAGTGTGGCCAGAGTTGCTCTGACAGGTACAAGTTACCAAGCAAGAATGCATAGGTTGTCCTTCCTCACACATGTGTTCATTGCCTTCTCCAGACTATGGGATGAACATGTCTGAAAGCACACTTAAAAACATGCTATGCAGCTATGGCTTAGTGATAGAATGCTTGCTTAGCATGCATGAAAGTCTTGGTTCGATTCCCCAGTACCATATAAACAAAACAAACAAAAGAAAGCTAGAAATTGCACTCTCGATCAAGTAGTAGAATGCTAGCCTTGAGCAAAAATAGACTCAGGAACAGTGCCCAGGCCCTGAATTCAAGCCCCAGGGTTGGCAAAACAAAAAACAATAATAAAAAAAAAAACTTGGTACTGCCGTGTGTCAGTGCCTCACGCCTATAATCCTAGCTACTCAGGATGCTGAAATCTGAGGATTGTGGTTCAAAGCCAGCCTGGGAAGGAAAGTCTAGGGGACACTTATCTCCAATTAGCCACCAGAAAACTGGATGTGGCACTGTGGCTCAGATGGTAGAGTGTGTGCCTTGAGCTGAAGAGCTCAGGAACAGCACCCAGGCCCTGAATTCCAGCCCCAGAACTGACAAATTAATTAAGTAACATTTTTTTCCACACATATCCTGAGCTCCCAACCCCACAGGTACTGAACATAATATGACCAAAATGCAAGCTTAAAGTGCAGTGAAGACTCAGAGGCCTGGGTAGGAACCTAGAGTCACCAAAGTTGTTCTGGTTGGCACCAACGTACCAAGCAGGAAGGGACTGGAGGTCCTTTCTCACATACACCTTCACCTCCTTCTCCAGGCCGCAGAATGAACATGAAAGTATAGATGAAAATTTGATGCAGACTTGGAGAAAGGCGAGTGACCTGGGCAAGATATGAGTTTGCGAGAGCAAGTTCTGATGGGGTCTTTCTAGACCATCCCACATTGGGCCATATACCATGAACCTCTATTAAAGATACCAAGTTTCCATACTCTCCACAATTTATCCTACAGTCAGAAGAAGACAACATGCATCAAAATCTTGATGGCCAGGCTAAGAGCTGAGGTGCTTGCCTAGCTTATGAGAGGTCATGGGACACAATACCACTGGAATTTACCAAAAAGAAATAGAAATAAATTTGAATGACTAATAAAATGTGTATCAAACCTATATGATGAAAACAAAAATCTTTTTGTGTTGGTTCTGGGGCTTGAACTCAGCCTAGGTGCTTTTCTTGAGGTTTTGTTTCCCTTTTCTGGGGGGGGGAAAGGAAGGGGTCGGTTGGTGATTATTGAAGAAAAAGGAATTTTCTACCTGGACTGGGTTCAAACTGCAATCTTCAGAGCTTTGCCTCTTGAGTAGCTAGGAAAGCAGATATGAACCACTAGCACCTGGCAGAAATGTTTTCCACAGATCCCCTTATGCCCTAACTCACTATCTTCTCCAAAGCAAGATTTGTTGAGGTCCAGCCAAACCATACTACATTAGGCCTTATACCCAGATCCTACACTCATAATTCCAGGCTTCTGAACTTTTTGCATTTTCTCATCACCCAGCACCTGAAGTTAAAGGAAGTCTCTGTAGAACAAGGCTTCACCATCCTGGAGCCTCTTTTATGCTGAGAGTGATCAGGATTATGACTGAGAACAAAAAGAAAAAGCCATCTAGAGCACACTTTCTGCTCTCACCTTCTGATACCACCGCCCAGTTTCTAATGAGACAGATCTCAGGTCAGGCCTGACACAGTGATGGTAAGGGACATGACTCAGTGTAAAGGTGCCTACCTAGCTTGAAGGAGGCCATGGAACACAGTATCATTTTCATGGTCTTAATTCTAGACAAAATACTTTCATATGCCTAGTACAATGGGAATAAAACCTAGACAATGGAAAATGAATGTCTTATAGAATTTCCCCAACCCCTAGGCTTTGCTAAGGACATGAACACTCTGAACAGGCTGATAATAGATGCAGATTCTGAGTTAATCAGACTAGGAATTGGCCAGAACATGAAGCAGGCACGGACAATGAACATGGCCCAGACCTGAGCAGGTCCAGAGTTGAAGCAGGCCAGGTGCAGACCCAGACTCAAAGCAACCAGGACTCCAAGCAGCCAGGACTCAGAGCAGCTCAGACTCAGAGCAGGCATAGAAAAGATGTGAACATACTGGCTGGGAAGGTGGCTCAGTGGTAGAGTGCTTGCCTTGCATGCATGAAGCCCTGGGTTCAATTCCTCAGCACCAAATAAGCAAAAAGAAAAAAGTGGGAAGTTGTGCTGTGGCTCAAGTAGTAGAGTGCTAGCCTTGAGCTGAAGAGCTGAGGGACAGGGCCTAGGCCAAGAGTTCAGGTCCCACGACTGGACCCCCCCCCCAAAAAAAAAGAAAAAAAAAGAAAAGATATGGGCTACAAGGAGGCCCAGGAACAGGTCTGGAATTGGAACCAGCATAGACTCAGAGTGGGCACAGAGTCTGAGGGGCCTAGACTAGGAACAGGCATGGACTCAGACTCAAAGGACACCTGGACTCAGAGTAGGCACAAGAAACGGACTTTGACTTGGACTCTGTGCTCCAGACTTAAAGGAGGCCCAGTCTAGAAATATGCCTGTAACCAGAACTGGTTCAGATTTCAGAGCAGGCTCAGACTACAAAAGGCCTGGACTAGGACTCTAAGGAGGTTTAGATTCCAGGGAGGGCCAGACTCGGCACAGGGTTGTATGTACTAAAAACAAAATGAAATCACTTAGTAGGACTAATGAAATGCGTATATGTGTATAAGACCTATATGCTTGATATGTGCAATTAATAATTTAGAGGAATAATTTAGAAGTAACTTGTTTTGAAGCTCTTCTGCTTTCATCCTTGCTATGACCTCTTCCAAAGACAAAAATCTCTCCTCATATTCCCAGGCTCTGCAACCCCTTCTTAGCCCAGCCCTGAATTAGCTGTGTGTATCAAGCTGGACACCTACATCCCTTGAGCCTCAGTTTTTCTGAGAAAAAGGAAATGAGACCAGCTTCTACTCTGACATCAAATGCCCAATTCAAAAGGTCCCTCCTCTGAGAAGCTTCTCTGCTCCTCAGGAATGACAAGCATGGGGCCAGAGATTGTCTGCCTCTGGCTGTGTCTCTACACTGGGTATGTCTAGAAGACCAAGGTGGACTCTTTTTCCTAACACTGGGTACGTGTCAGAGAATGTTTGCTGAATTTATGAAATTTTGCTACTATGCACATTCATCTTCACACCTTAGAAATCACCCCCAGATATTCTTTCCTCTGGGATCCCTCCAAGGGCAGGGAGTACCCTATTGGGGTATCACCTGCCTGAACACAGAGCATCCTAGAGGGGCATCACCTGCCTGAGTACAGAGTACCCTATGGGGATATCACCTGCCAATACAATCCGTTACTACCCTCCAGACACATTTGTCTTCATGGGCAGCCTGGATACCAAGGGTACCACCTACAAGTACAAGATGGCACTGCTGGGAAGGCCTGGGAATTGCAGAACTGCCAGGTAAGATGTTGATTTACTGCTGCAATGACTGTCAGAGCCAAACCTAAAGCTGCAGGACCAGCAGAGGAATCCCTATGTTTCCCAGGCTACTACCAAACCATCAACTGTAATTCTTGTTCTTCACTGTGTGGTTTAGGTCATCAAATTAAAATCTCAGACCCCCTAACCCAGAGAATTAGTAATCACTTTGTGTTGATTAGAACAATATCAACTGTAAAAGACAGAAAACACAAAACTGAGCAAAGGAAAAGGTAATGTACTTCTACCTGTGAAGGAGAAGCTGAGGTGCAGCTTCAGGCTCAGCTGTATCCAGGTGTGCAGACAGCATTGTTGCAGTGCCCTGCATGTTCAGTGTCTAATGTCTTCTGCTTTCTCTCCAGTCCATGGAAGGGGGGATGGGTGCTGATGGAGCCACAAGCCCCAACCCAACCTGTCTAGGTCTTGTGGTCTCTTCTTGGGCCAGTCAAGATTCAGGACTCTGGGATGCTCTGTCCAAACCAGTATCCTTCCTGTCCCTGGAAGATGAAGAACTCTATAAAGAAATTGTTGCAGGTGCCTCCCAGAGGAGAAAGATAAAGCCCACTGTTAGCCACCTTCAGAACAATGAGCTACCTTTTCTCAGCTTATCCTGAAATGAAAATAGCTTTGTTGCACACAGCTTTCCCTCCTTATGAGCACTTCTAGGGGTACCTAATGTGTCAGGTTCCTGTGTTAGATGCTCATCTCAGCCTGGTTATTATGATTCCCTTCCTTGCAAAAACACTACACTACACACACACACACACACACACACACACACACACACACATACACACACATGCCTTCCAAGTCCCAAATCTGTTGGGTTGAAGATGCACATGCATGGCTTCAGGACTAGTTTCACAGTCATAGATGCCATAGTCATAGATGGAACAAATATCTCCTTCAGTCACCTACCTTGGTTTACTTCTCTCTCACTCTTCCTGCAAAATTCCTGCCAATTTAAAGTATGCTATATAAGGCCTTCCTTTTGTTTACATTAAGAAGCATCTTCTCTTATTCTTGGCCATGACTGGGTATTTGATAATTTGGGTTGCTAATTACTCAATCCTAGCAAAACAGTTTCATGAGGGGATCTTTAGGAACCTCTTCAGAAGATTATAGCCCTTACATGTCCTCTTAAGGCCTTGAAAGCCATGCTTCTATGAGCTTCATCCCTAGGCCTTCCCAACTATCCAAACTTCTTTCGCTTCCTCACCAGTTCCTAGGGACAAGCACTTAGGGGTCCTAGCACAAGAGGCAGGTGACTCTCTAGTCTCTACAAACGATTGGATTCGGTATGCCTGAGAAGACTGAGTCCTAGCCACAGGTACCCCTCATTCCAGAGGCACAAAACTAACATCTCACCAACTCTGACAAATTTCCTTACATCGGTGGGAGAGTCTCCTCAGTTTCTCTCTCTCCCCTCCTACACAGGTTCTCGCACACTCTGCTTCCATTTCTTTTCATGTATGTCCACACCTGAACCCCTGTAATTTTCTGTCAGCACAGGATGCCATCTGGGAAATTCACTCCTGTGTATGTCACCAGACAGAGGTAAGGTTTAGTGAAGCTCCCCTTTAAATATAGTAACTCTTCACTTAGGGTTCTTGACTTTGATCACAGAACTTCTGGACAAGTCAAAAAACTTGGCAGAGCTTTGTTAAGTAAACAACAAGGAAACAGACAGACAAAAAAGCAAACAGAAGGGTAGGGGCACACTCTAGCAAAGTGTGGGTGGTCTCATAGGGATACAAAGCACAGAGACACACACACAAGGAGACACTTAGAAAGACACACAGGTCCTTGAGCTGTTGAGTATTTATAAGGGAAAGGCAGGGGGTCTGGCTTTGAGTTATGCAAAGCTGGGTGCTTTGTCTTTGCTTTTACTACACCTGGTGCTGTACTCTGAGTTTCCAGGAAAGAATGCATCCTGCCATAAAGCAGATCCTTATCCTTGAAACAAGGAGACACCCTGCTGTCTGCATTTTGGGGCATCCTGTCAGGCAGTTGTGAATTCTTGGGTGAGAAATGCATCCCTCAGGAAAGAATGCATTCAGTTGCCTCTCTTTGAAGCAAAGATAGCATTTCTAAGATTTTAGGTGCCATATTTCAGAGTTGTCAACAAAAGGCCTCAGTTTCCATAAGTTATCCTGCTTCATGTAGACCTCTCTAAGTTCTCCCTGGCCACTTACCTTGGCAGCCCCTACCCACGTTGTCCAGCGCCTGGCCTCCTTTCCCCATGTCCTTTAGAAGCCCCACCCCTAAGAGAGGCTGCTACTGGGATGCAGGGGTGATATCGGGTTTGTGTGGATAAACCTGAATGGAATAGTCTCCCATAGGTCAGGTTGTTTTCGGGGAGGCCTGGCGCCACAGAGAGTTGGAGATGCCTCAGGTCCCGGAACTGCAAGTCCTTCTCCGTGGGGGAGTGCTGGCTTTATCTCTCCATAGTGTCTTGGTCCGATAAGGCACTGCAGTCCTCACAGGCCTCTGCCACCCTCTCCTACCACCACAGTGCCTCGGAGAGCTGAAGCAGGGAGCAGACTGCCCCCACTTTCTGGCACAGTGGCCCTGAGCAGGGAGGGAGAGGCGCAGGCCACCTTTCCTGCTGACACAGGGACTTGGAGCTGGGCACAGGCAGCCCTCACTTGCCAGCACAGCAGGCCAAAGTGGGGAGAGGACGTGGGCCATCCTTGCCTCCCTGCACAGAGGCCCGAAAACAGGGAGCAGGGCAGAGAGACTTGCACTACAGAGCTTATTCTATAGCAGAAGGACATGCAAATATCAGCTCCCTCTAAAAAAAATAGAATGGTAGAAAGACAGCCTCTTCAGTAAATGGTGCTGGCAAAATTGGTTAACTACTTGTAGAAAACTAAAGCTAGATCCTTATATATCACCCTGCACCAGAATCAACTCCAAATGGATCAAAGACCTCAGAGTCAAAGCAGACACTCTGAAAACATTACAGGATGGATAGGAGAAACCCTAGGTCTCCTTGGCACAGGCTGAAATTTTCTTAATAGAGACCCAGAAACACAACAAATCAAAGAAAGGTTGGACAAATGGGATTGCATGAAATTGCGGAGCTTCTGCATGGCAAAGTACATAGCTAGTAAGATCAATAGAAAGCCCACAGATTGGGAGAAGATCTTCACTAGCCATACAATGGACAAGGGTCTCATATCTAAAATATACCTTGAACTCAAAAAATTAAATCCCCCAACAACAAATCTTCAATGAAACAACTGTCCAATAAATAAGTGGGTTGAAGAATTAAAGAGAAACTTCTCTGAAGAGGAAAGAAGGATGGCCAATAGACACATGAAGAAATGCTCAACCTCCCTAGCCATAAAAGAAATGCAAATCAAAACAACATTGAGATACCACCTCACTCCAGTTAGAATGGCTAAAATCAAGAACTCTAATAACAACAGCTGCTGGAGGGGATGTGGAGAGAAGGGAACCTTACTGCATTGTTGGTGGAAGTGTAAATTTGTTCAACCACTTTGGAAAGCCGTATGGAGGTTCTTCAAAAGACTCCACATAGGGCTGGGAAGGTGGCTCAGTGATATAGCGCTTGCCTTGCATGCATGAGCCCCTGGGTTCGATTCCTCAGAACCACATACCCAAAAAGAAAAAAGCCGAAAGTGGTGCTGTGGCTCAAGCAGTAGAGTGCTAGCCTTGAGCTGAAGAGCTGAGGGACAGCGCCCAGGCCCAGAGTTCAGGATCCACCACCGGACCCAAAAAAGAAAAAAGGTTCCACATAGAGCTCGTCTATGACCCAGCAATTCCACTTCTGGGCATTTATCCAAATGTTTACAAACAAGACCACAGTAAAGCTACCAGCACGACTATGTTTATTGCATCATTATTTACTATAGCTAAGATATGGAACCAACCCAGATGCCCCTCAGTAGATGAATGGATCAAGAAAATGTGGTATATATACACAATGGAATTCTATGCCTCCATCAGACAGAATGACATTGCCCCATTTGTTAGGAAATGGAAAGACTTGGAAAAAATTATATTAAGTGAAGTAAGCCAGGCCCAAAGAAACATAGGTCCCATGGTTTCCCTTATTTGCAATATCTATTATATGTCTGAGCCAAGCAGAAAAGGTCAGATAAGGTGATGTTAGGGAAATGAACCCTAAGATATGTATTCAGATGTTTTTTTTTCTTTCATGCGATTGTTTCTAACACATTTATAAGATTATTTCTTTGTTGCTATGTATGTCCCTCCCCCACAGTATAACCCCTGCTTTCACTGTATTTGATGTCGGTATATTTTGTGAAGGGGAAGGGGAAAAACAAATCATTTAAGTAGGGAGACAGATGGACCCATTGCAACAATGAGATGTACAAGTCATTATGTTGAAAACGAACTTTACAACTTTGGTGGTGGGGGGGGGGGCAGGGAGGATTGGGTGTGGAGCAGGGGAAGGATGGGAAGGGATGGGAAGGGGAAACAAAGGAGGAGGCTACAATGCTTGATAAAAAATGTACTCATTATCTTGCCCATGTAATTGTAGCCCCTCTGTACAGTATTTTTACAATAAAAAAAGTATCAGCTCCTTCTGCTGATAAAAACTCCATTTAGTGTTCAGGACTGTAATCTGAGAAATGTCTATGGGGTTTGTGTTAAGATGGACTTTCCTTATGGCAGCATTACAAGGTAATTTATGAAAACTAAGAGATACTAAATATACAACTGGGTGTGAGTGAGGAGACAGTAGGTCTTTGTGAAATTTCCTGGCCAGGATGCTCTGTGTTTGCAAGTGTACAGTGTGAAGTGCAGCTGGTGGGATCTGGAGGAGGCTTGGTTTGGCCTGAGTGGTCCCTGAGACTCTCCTGTGCAGCCTCTGGATTTGGCTTCAGTAGTTACTACATGAACTGGCTCTACCAGCGTCCAGGAAAGAGGTCTGAGTGGCTCTTATACATTAGTGGTGATAGCAGTGACAAAAACTATGTTGACTCTGTGAAAGGTCAATTCACCATCTCCAGAGACAATTCAAGGAGCACACTGTTTCTGCAGATGGACAGTCTGAGAAGATAGGACATAGCTTTATACTACTGTATGAGACACAGGGGACCCAAGTGTGACCTCAGACATTAACCTCCCTGATGGTTGCTCAAGAGCAGCAAGTGTACTCAGCACCAGCATGGGATGCTCTGTGCCACCACGGGGATGCTGATCACACATTGATTTTCAGGATCTGCAGGTACAGAGAGAGGCGAAGCTATGGCCATCTGTCAGCATCTGGTGCTTCCTCTCTGTGTATCATTTTCCCACAGGAGATTGTCACAGCAGATTCTGATGTTCTGTTTTTGTGCTTACTGTGGATGCCTCTTTATTAAAAAGGAATTTGTTTGCCTTTATGTTTGTTACAGTACTAGAGTTGAGTACTGCCCCTTAGATTTTTAACTCGAGTCTGGCACTCTACCATTGTAGTCACAACTCACCTCTATCTTTTTGCTAGTTAAGTGGAGATTAGGTTCTTGGATTTATCTGCCCAGGGATAGATTCAAACTGATTCTCAGACGTCAGCCTCCTGAGCAGCTAGTGTTACAAGTATGAGCCACAGGAACACAGCTAAAAAGGCTATTTTTTAAAAATCTTCATACTTTCATAGTAAGAGAAATAATGAGATGCAGAAAAAAAATGCCTGTTACCCAACTAGAATCCAAAGGAAATAAATTTTTTAAATAAAGAGAAGATGAAGATGACAAAGGGAAAGATAGGGAAGGTGAAAACCCTGGGGACTCAATATGGCCAAATCATATATTACAAGCATCCAGGCACCAGTGGCTCATGCCTGTAATCCTAGCTACTCAGGAGGCTGAGATCTGAGGATCATGGTTCAAAGCCAGCCTAGGCAGGAAAGTCCAGGAGACTCTTATCTCCAGTAAACCACTAGAAAACTGGACATGGTGCTCTGACTCAGAAAACCAAGTACCTCTCCATCCCTCCTTCCCTCCCTCCCTCCCTTTCCCTCCTCTCTCCAACCCTCTCTCAACCCCTCCCTCCCCCTCTCTCTCCTCTCTCTCCTCTTTCAGTTTCATTTTTCTCTATTTTGGATGTTCGTGGGGCATGAACTTGGGGACTGGACACCATCCCTGAGCTCTTAAGTTCAAGGCTAGCATTTTGCTGCTTTAAGCCTCAACCCCACTTCTGCTTTTCATTTAGTCAATTGAAGAAAAGAGTTTTAGGGACTTTCCTGCCTGGGCTGGCTTTGAACCACAATCCTCAGATCTCGGCTTCCTAAGTAGTTAGAATTGCAGGCATGAGCCTCCTGTGCTTGGCTCCCTTTCTCTTATTAGCACTGAGAAACAAACAATTCTAAACTCCAGCATGTTAGCAGCAAAAGAGAAGCAGAAACCATGGGACCTATGTTTCTCTTGGCCTGGCTTACTTCACTGAATATAATTTTTTTCCAAGTCTTTCCATTTCCTAATGAGTGGTGAGATTCCATTCTTTCTGATGGAGGCATAGAATTCCATGATACACACACACACACACACACACACACACACACACACACACACACACACACACAGAGCACATTTTTCCAATCCATTCATCTACTGAGCATCTGGGTTGGTTCCATATCTTGACTCTGGTAAATAATGCTGCCATAAACATAGTTGCTTAGAAAGCTGAGATCTGAGGATGGTTGTTCAAAGCCAGCCCTGGCAGGAAAGTCTGTGAAACCGTTATTGTCTATTAACCAGCAAAAGCAGAGCAGTGGCTCAAGTGGTATATTGCTAGCGTTGAGCAATAAAGCTTCAGTAATGAGTTCAAGCTTAAAATGGTACAAGTAAAGTACAAGTGAAGGAGAAGTGGAAGGATGAGAGGAGGGGAGAGAAAAGTGAAGAGGAGGAGGTAAATGCAAACAATTGCACTAAAAATATAGCTCAATAATGATACAATAATAAAACGATGATACAAATTTTTATAGCATAATATGAAAAGGAAAGGCAAACTGATGCTGGTTTCTCCTGCCTGTAATCCTAGCAACTGAGGAGCTTGAGATAAGAGGATCATGGTTTAAAGCCACCCTGGGCAGAAAAATCAGTGAATTTTTTTATCAGTTGTGGGGCTTTAACTCAGGGCCTTGTGCTCTTTTGAAATGTATTTCAAAGTACTTAATTAGAGATGCTGTCATGGCGGCATCAAACCTCACCTCCAAATATTTCCTTCCTTCAGAAGCCTAGCAACTCATCTGCAGCTGACCCTTGAGAATTATCTAGGTTCCACCTGTATTCTATGCATGCCATCCTGGCATCACAGAGGCACCTCCAGAGCCACCAACAGCAACTTACTTCAGGAAATAAGGCCATGGTTCTATCCCCACACTTGCTGCAAATTATAGAGCTCCTCATTTTTGTAATAAATTTCATATGAAAAGGATTGCAGCAGATAAAGTAAGATTGAACAGCATTAGACAGTTCATGTGAACATGGCTTTTGTGCCACAGCATCCCAGTGCTATAGCCTTAGGTAGTGCGACAGATAACACTTTCCCAAGACAGTTCCTGTCCCTCCAGAGTGGCTACTGATTTTAGCAAGGCCTTAGTCGCACTGCCTTTGTTTTCCCTAGACTTCTAACGTGATTTCCTAGATTCTTGCTGAATAATTGAAGAATTTACAAAGTAAATATCTGTCTTCAATAGGGATTGGCACATTAAGAGACACTCAAGCTGTTATTGACACCTGTCAAGCTGTTATTGACACCTGAAATCCTGTTTTATTTTTGCCTCCCCCATGAAGTAGTTGAAAGTAAAATCACAGTACCAGCTTTGGCTTGCATTAAAATTGAACAATCGACAAGGAATAATAGAGTGTTCCATCATATTGCAATTTAAGTAAAAGTATATACAATTTAAAGTCAGCCTTCAGTTATCCTAAACCATATTTCACATGTTTAATACACAGATATAAGTACCAGTTATACACATATAGACAATAGAAATATAGACTAAAGTTCCATCATCACTGAAATCCTACTTGATGACCTTTATACAGGGTTTCATAAAGTATCTGCTAAAGAATACCAGCCTGGGCTGAGAAATTGGCTCAGTGGTAGAGTGCTTGCCTTGCATGCATGAGGCCCTGGGTTCAATTCCTCAGCACCACATAAACAGAAAAAAGCTGGAAGTGGTGCTGTGGCTCAAGTGGTAAGGTGCTTACCTTTTGGTGAAGAGCTGAGGGAGAGTGCTCAGGCCCAGAGTTAAGGACAACCAAAAAAAAGAAGAAGAAGAAGAAGAAGAACAGCAGCCTGATACCATGATCAGGATACCACTATCCAAGCCAAGTTTAACTACATTTCTGTGTTCTAAGTCTCCTTCCTTAAAGACTAATGCTGTAAATCTTCACATAATCTCTAGCATTGGTAGATCCTTGTTTTTTTTTTTTCATTTGGTTTTGATGTTTTGCGACAGTGTTACTATGCAGCCTAGACTGGCAACGTGCTGACAATATCCTGCCTCTGCTTCTAGCAGCTGAGATAACAGTCACACCATCATGCACAGCTAAATCTATTCAATTTTAAACTCTAGCTTTTTTAGCAATGTGATCTTGAGTTTCTTAACTTTGAACTTCAGTTCCTTCACTTAATAACCAGGAATGACAGAATTTGGTATTGGCATAAGAATGAAATAAGACAATGGGTGAACAAATGTAGCAATGGTACTCAATAGACACTATGCTGAAGATGCACTATTCAACTTGCGGGTGGGGATTGGAAGGGAAAATTGGGAGTAGGGCAAAGGATGACATTGTCCAAAAAGAAATGTATGCTTAACTTATGTAACTGTAATCCCTCTCTATATCAACTGTATAATGAAAAATTTTAAATAAAATATATTAAAATGAAATAATATAAAGTTTAAGAAAGTGCTTCAAAAACAAAGTCTCAATTAACGTTAAGCTCTAGTAAGTATTCTTTATGAAGTATAGAGATGTCCTATTTAAATTTGTTTAGTCCATGTAAGGCACAGTGAGACACAAGGATTGGGAAGCTCTAAGTGTCAAGCAGGACTTGGGGAAAGTATGTGGGATCCTCTCTTATCTGAAAAATATATAACATTAACCAATGGGACTGGAGGGATGCCTTCAGTGCTAGATTGCTTCCTGATTTCCAAATCCAAGAATATAAAATGTGGTAATAGACAAAAAAATTGCAAGTTAATGACTAAACAAACTTAATTCTATGTGAAAGACAGCAGATTTCTAGTTCTTTTCTCATGCCATGAAGAAATCAAGCTAACCTTGGATTTCTGAACACTTTGCTTTCCCAGCTAATCTAGTCCTGATGCACTGGAGACTTGTGAACCTGGCTTTGTTAGTCATGACTACAGCTCAAGTGTAGGCACAGTACATGATAAGCATACTGGATACTCAAGAAAGATATAATAAGATGAGAAAAGGGAATTGTAGAATGATAGCTAAAAGAAGCTCAAAGCCCAGGAGACTGTTATCTCCAATAAACTACTTAGAAATAGCTGGAGGTGACACTGTGTGACCTGCAGCTATGACAAGATCATACTAGAGAAGCACATTGTTGGCAGGTTTGGGGCCATGGAGCAGCTCAGCAAGAATGCTGGGTGGGTTGGGAGGCATTAGAGCAGCAAGAATGGTCTGTCCCTTGGGTGTGTTCAGAGAGCCTGAGGTCTGTAGCTGTGCCACTGTAGCACTACATAGGGCATGGTGAAGGCTGGCCACTGGAGTCTGAATCAGGCAGATTCTGCGAGGGGCCCAAGCATGGTACTTATTCATCTTGGACAGCCCTTGTCTTAACTATGACCTGTCATGTACACCGGAGTTCTGGACCCAAACTAATAGTAAAGGCTTTCAAACAAAGAAGCACATATGCAGTGTGAATGACTGGAAGGAGTATGCATGTGGACCAGAAGTGAGACGTGGGAGCAAGATGGGGGATTCTTTTTTTTTTTTGTCGGTCATGGGTCTTGAACTCTGGGCCTGGGCGCTGTCCCTCAGCTCTTCAACTCAAGGCGAGCGCTCTACCACTTGAGCTACAGCGCCACTTCTGGTTTTCTGGTGGTTTTTCTTGGAGATAGGAGTCTCACGGTCTCTCCTGCCTGGGCTGGCTTTGAACCGCGATCCTCAGATCTCAGCCTCCTGAGTAGCTAGGATTACAGGCGTGAGCCACCAGCGCCCAGCTAATATGGGGGATACTAAGATATCCTTACTGAGCAACACATCTAGTCAGCCATCAGGCTCATAGCACTGACCCGAGTAACACTGGCAGCTTGATGCAGCTGTAATAGGCCAGGCTATGGGGAACATCAATTCTGTTTCAACCCTACAACTTGCCACTTAGGCTTGGTGAAATGATGGGAAACATTGGTGTGGCTACGAGCCTCAGTGACATACTGTCAACTGACCAGAGCAAGTCTATTCATGGCCAAGGTTCTTCTCATGGAGAAAGGGTTCCCAGTAAATGGCAGAGTGGCAGTGTCTTAATGAGTTCCCATTGTTGTGACAGAAGATCTGATACAAACAACGGAAAGCAGGACAGGCTTATTTTGCCTATAATGTCATGATTTTTCAGTACACGTAAGTTTTTCTAAGAGAAAAGCTTCTCACATACTGAGTGATTCCTTGGAAGTAGATGGAGGAGAGAATGAGAATGAAATCATACCGCTGTACCTGGCATTCTCCTTTTAGGATAGTTATTCTCTCAGGCTCCCAGAATGGGATGGTAATGTTCATCTACATTGAGTGAAGATCTATTCATACTATTAATCCTCCTTGCAATAACACAACATAACCCAAGGAGTGTTTTCCTAATCTTCTAGCTACTTCTTAATCCACTCATGCTAATACTCAACATATCCATCACAAGTCCACCTTTATTAACCTGGAACCCAAATAGTTCTTCATAACCCTAAGATTCCACCTTTGCTCTTGTAGGCTTTTGTCCATCCATTTCCCAGAATTCCCCATGGCTGTAA